>NW_027225577.1:5822500-5832000 GCF_038994185.2 Dermacentor albipictus
GCAGGCAGGCAGGCAGGCAGGCAGGCAGGCAGGCAGGCAGGCAGGCAGGCAGGCAGGCAGGCAGGCAGGCAGGCAGGCAGGCAGGCAGGCAGGCAGGCAGGCAGGCAGGCAGGCAGGCAGGCAGGCAGGCAGGCAGGCAGGCAGGCAGGCAGGCAGGCAGGCAGGCAGGCAGGCAGGCAGGCAGGCAGGCAGGCAGGCAGGCAGGCAGGCAGGCAGGCAGGCAGGCAGGCAGGCAGGCAGGCAGGCAGGCAGGCAGGCAGGCAGGCAGGCAGGCAGGCAGGCAGGCAGGCAGGCAGGCAGGCAGGCAGGCAGGCAGGCAGGCAGGCAGGCAGGCAGGCAGGCAGGCAGGCAGGCAGGCAGGCAGGCAGGCAGGCAGGCAGGCAGGCAGGCAGGCAGGCAGGCAGGCAGGCAGGCAGGCAGGCAGGCAGGCAGGCAGGCAGGCAGGCAGGCAGGCAGGCAGGCAGGCAGGCAGGCAGGCAGGCAGGCAGGCAGGCAGGCAGGCAGGCAGGCAGGCAGGCAGGCAGGCAGGCAGGCAGGCAGGCAGGCAGGCAGGCAGGCAGGCAGGCAGGCAGGCAGGCAGGCAGGCAGGCAGGCAGGCAGGCAGGCAGGCAGGCAGGCAGGCAGGCAGGCAGGCAGGCAGGCAGGCAGGCAGGCAGGCAGGCAGGCAGGCAGGCAGGCAGGCAGGCAGGCAGGCAGGCAGGCAGGCAGGCAGGCAGGCAGGCAGGCAGGCAGGCAGGCAGGCAGGCAGGCAGGCAGGCAGGCAGGCAGGCAGGCAGGCAGGCAGGCAGGCAGGCAGGCAGGCAGGCAGGCAGGCAGGCAGGCAGGCAGGCAGGCAGGCAGGCAGGCAGGCAGGCAGGCAGGCAGGCAGGCAGGCAGGCAGGCAGGCAGGCAGGCAGGCAGGCAGGCAGGCAGGCAGGCAGGCAGGCAGGCAGGCAGGCAGGCAGGCAGGCAGGCAGGCAGGCAGGCAGGCAGGCAGGCAGGCAGGCAGGCAGGCAGGCAGGCAGGCAGGCAGGCAGGCAGGCAGGCAGGCAGGCAGGCAGGCAGGCAGGCAGGCAGGCAGGCAGGCAGGCAGGCAGGCAGGCAGGCAGGCAGGCAGGCAGGCAGGCAGGCAGGCAGGCAGGCAGGCAGGCAGGCAGGCAGGCAGGCAGGCAGGCAGGCAGGCAGGCAGGCAGGCAGGCAGGCAGGCAGGCAGGCAGGCAGGCAGGCAGGCAGGCAGGCAGGCAGGCAGGCAGGCAGGCAGGCAGGCAGGCAGGCAGGCAGGCAGGCAGGCAGGCAGGCAGGCAGGCAGGCAGGCAGGCAGGCAGGCAGGCAGGCAGGCAGGCAGGCAGGCAGGCAGGCAGGCAGGCAGGCAGGCAGGCAGGCAGGCAGGCAGGCAGGCAGGCAGGCAGGCAGGCAGGCAGGCAGGCAGGCAGGCAGGCAGGCAGGCAGGCAGGCAGGCAGGCAGGCAGGCAGGCAGGCAGGCAGGCAGGCAGGCAGGCAGGCAGGCAGGCAGGCAGGCAGGCAGGCAGGCAGGCAGGCAGGCAGGCAGGCAGGCAGGCAGGCAGGCAGGCAGGCAGGCAGGCAGGCAGGCAGGCAGGCAGGCAGGCAGGCAGGCAGGCAGGCAGGCAGGCAGGCAGGCAGGCAGGCAGGCAGGCAGGCAGGCAGGCAGGCAGGCAGGCAGGCAGGCAGGCAGGCAGGCAGGCAGGCAGGCAGGCAGGCAGGCAGGCAGGCAGGCAGGCAGGCAGGCAGGCAGGCAGGCAGGCAGGCAGGCAGGCAGGCAGGCAGGCAGGCAGGCAGGCAGGCAGGCAGGCAGGCAGGCAGGCAGGCAGGCAGGCAGGCAGGCAGGCAGGCAGGCAGGCAGGCAGGCAGGCAGGCAGGCAGGCAGGCAGGCAGGCAGGCAGGCAGGCAGGCAGGCAGGCAGGCAGGCAGGCAGGCAGGCAGGCAGGCAGGCAGGCAGGCAGGCAGGCAGGCAGGCAGGCAGGCAGGCAGGCAGGCAGGCAGGCAGGCAGGCAGGCAGGCAGGCAGGCAGGCAGGCAGGCAGGCAGGCAGGCAGGCAGGCAGGCAGGCAGGCAGGCAGGCAGGCAGGCAGGCAGGCAGGCAGGCAGGCAGGCAGGCAGGCAGGCAGGCAGGCAGGCAGGCAGGCAGGCAGGCAGGCAGGCAGGCAGGCAGGCAGGCAGGCAGGCAGGCAGGCAGGCAGGCAGGCAGGCAGGCAGGCAGGCAGGCAGGCAGGCAGGCAGGCAGGCAGGCAGGCAGGCAGGCAGGCAGGCAGGCAGGCAGGCAGGCAGGCAGGCAGGCAGGCAGGCAGGCAGGCAGGCAGGCAGGCAGGCAGGCAGGCAGGCAGGCAGGCAGGCAGGCAGGCAGGCAGGCAGGCAGGCAGGCAGGCAGGCAGGCAGGCAGGCAGGCAGGCAGGCAGGCAGGCAGGCAGGCAGGCAGGCAGGCAGGCAGGCAGGCAGGCAGGCAGGCAGGCAGGCAGGCAGGCAGGCAGGCAGGCAGGCAGGCAGGCAGGCAGGCAGGCAGGCAGGCAGGCAGGCAGGCAGGCAGGCAGGCAGGCAGGCAGGCAGGCAGGCAGGCAGGCAGGCAGGCAGGCAGGCAGGCAGGCAGGCAGGCAGGCAGGCAGGCAGGCAGGCAGGCAGGCAGGCAGGCAGGCAGGCAGGCAGGCAGGCAGGCAGGCAGGCAGGCAGGCAGGCAGGCAGGCAGGCAGGCAGGCAGGCAGGCAGGCAGGCAGGCAGGCAGGCAGGCAGGCAGGCAGGCAGGCAGGCAGGCAGGCAGGCAGGCAGGCAGGCAGGCAGGCAGGCAGGCAGGCAGGCAGGCAGGCAGGCAGGCAGGCAGGCAGGCAGGCAGGCAGGCAGGCAGGCAGGCAGGCAGGCAGGCAGGCAGGCAGGCAGGCAGGCAGGCAGGCAGGCAGGCAGGCAGGCAGGCAGGCAGGCAGGCAGGCAGGCAGGCAGGCAGGCAGGCAGGCAGGCAGGCAGGCAGGCAGGCAGGCAGGCAGGCAGGCAGGCAGGCAGGCAGGCAGGCAGGCAGGCAGGCAGGCAGGCAGGCAGGCAGGCAGGCAGGCAGGCAGGCAGGCAGGCAGGCAGGCAGGCAGGCAGGCAGGCAGGCAGGCAGGCAGGCAGGCAGGCAGGCAGGCAGGCAGGCAGGCAGGCAGGCAGGCAGGCAGGCAGGCAGGCAGGCAGGCAGGCAGGCAGGCAGGCAGGCAGGCAGGCAGGCAGGCAGGCAGGCAGGCAGGCAGGCAGGCAGGCAGGCAGGCAGGCAGGCAGGCAGGCAGGCAGGCAGGCAGGCAGGCAGGCAGGCAGGCAGGCAGGCAGGCAGGCAGGCAGGCAGGCAGGCAGGCAGGCAGGCAGGCAGGCAGGCAGGCAGGCAGGCAGGCAGGCAGGCAGGCAGGCAGGCAGGCAGGCAGGCAGGCAGGCAGGCAGGCAGGCAGGCAGGCAGGCAGGCAGGCAGGCAGGCAGGCAGGCAGGCAGGCAGGCAGGCAGGCAGGCAGGCAGGCAGGCAGGCAGGCAGGCAGGCAGGCAGGCAGGCAGGCAGGCAGGCAGGCAGGCAGGCAGGCAGGCAGGCAGGCAGGCAGGCAGGCAGGCAGGCAGGCAGGCAGGCAGGCAGGCAGGCAGGCAGGCAGGCAGGCAGGCAGGCAGGCAGGCAGGCAGGCAGGCAGGCAGGCAGGCAGGCAGGCAGGCAGGCAGGCAGGCAGGCAGGCAGGCAGGCAGGCAGGCAGGCAGGCAGGCAGGCAGGCAGGCAGGCAGGCAGGCAGGCAGGCAGGCAGGCAGGCAGGCAGGCAGGCAGGCAGGCAGGCAGGCAGGCAGGCAGGCAGGCAGGCAGGCAGGCAGGCAGGCAGGCAGGCAGGCAGGCAGGCAGGCAGGCAGGCAGGCAGGCAGGCAGGCAGGCAGGCAGGCAGGCAGGCAGGCAGGCAGGCAGGCAGGCAGGCAGGCAGGCAGGCAGGCAGGCAGGCAGGCAGGCAGGCAGGCAGGCAGGCAGGCAGGCAGGCAGGCAGGCAGGCAGGCAGGCAGGCAGGCAGGCAGGCAGGCAGGCAGGCAGGCAGGCAGGCAGGCAGGCAGGCAGGCAGGCAGGCAGGCAGGCAGGCAGGCAGGCAGGCAGGCAGGCAGGCAGGCAGGCAGGCAGGCAGGCAGGCAGGCAGGCAGGCAGGCAGGCAGGCAGGCAGGCAGGCAGGCAGGCAGGCAGGCAGGCAGGCAGGCAGGCAGGCAGGCAGGCAGGCAGGCAGGCAGGCAGGCAGGCAGGCAGGCAGGCAGGCAGGCAGGCAGGCAGGCAGGCAGGCAGGCAGGCAGGCAGGCAGGCAGGCAGGCAGGCAGGCAGGCAGGCAGGCAGGCAGGCAGGCAGGCAGGCAGGCAGGCAGGCAGGCAGGCAGGCAGGCAGGCAGGCAGGCAGGCAGGCAGGCAGGCAGGCAGGCAGGCAGGCAGGCAGGCAGGCAGGCAGGCAGGCAGGCAGGCAGGCAGGCAGGCAGGCAGGCAGGCAGGCAGGCAGGCAGGCAGGCAGGCAGGCAGGCAGGCAGGCAGGCAGGCAGGCAGGCAGGCAGGCAGGCAGGCAGGCAGGCAGGCAGGCAGGCAGGCAGGCAGGCAGGCAGGCAGGCAGGCAGGCAGGCAGGCAGGCAGGCAGGCAGGCAGGCAGGCAGGCAGGCAGGCAGGCAGGCAGGCAGGCAGGCAGGCAGGCAGGCAGGCAGGCAGGCAGGCAGGCAGGCAGGCAGGCAGGCAGGCAGGCAGGCAGGCAGGCAGGCAGGCAGGCAGGCAGGCAGGCAGGCAGGCAGGCAGGCAGGCAGGCAGGCAGGCAGGCAGGCAGGCAGGCAGGCAGGCAGGCAGGCAGGCAGGCAGGCAGGCAGGCAGGCAGGCAGGCAGGCAGGCAGGCAGGCAGGCAGGCAGGCAGGCAGGCAGGCAGGCAGGCAGGCAGGCAGGCAGGCAGGCAGGCAGGCAGGCAGGCAGGCAGGCAGGCAGGCAGGCAGGCAGGCAGGCAGGCAGGCAGGCAGGCAGGCAGGCAGGCAGGCAGGCAGGCAGGCAGGCAGGCAGGCAGGCAGGCAGGCAGGCAGGCAGGCAGGCAGGCAGGCAGGCAGGCAGGCAGGCAGGCAGGCAGGCAGGCAGGCAGGCAGGCAGGCAGGCAGGCAGGCAGGCAGGCAGGCAGGCAGGCAGGCAGGCAGGCAGGCAGGCAGGCAGGCAGGCAGGCAGGCAGGCAGGCAGGCAGGCAGGCAGGCAGGCAGGCAGGCAGGCAGGCAGGCAGGCAGGCAGGCAGGCAGGCAGGCAGGCAGGCAGGCAGGCAGGCAGGCAGGCAGGCAGGCAGGCAGGCAGGCAGGCAGGCAGGCAGGCAGGCAGGCAGGCAGGCAGGCAGGCAGGCAGGCAGGCAGGCAGGCAGGCAGGCAGGCAGGCAGGCAGGCAGGCAGGCAGGCAGGCAGGCAGGCAGGCAGGCAGGCAGGCAGGCAGGCAGGCAGGCAGGCAGGCAGGCAGGCAGGCAGGCAGGCAGGCAGGCAGGCAGGCAGGCAGGCAGGCAGGCAGGCAGGCAGGCAGGCAGGCAGGCAGGCAGGCAGGCAGGCAGGCAGGCAGGCAGGCAGGCAGGCAGGCAGGCAGGCAGGCAGGCAGGCAGGCAGGCAGGCAGGCAGGCAGGCAGGCAGGCAGGCAGGCAGGCAGGCAGGCAGGCAGGCAGGCAGGCAGGCAGGCAGGCAGGCAGGCAGGCAGGCAGGCAGGCAGGCAGGCAGGCAGGCAGGCAGGCAGGCAGGCAGGCAGGCAGGCAGGCAGGCAGGCAGGCAGGCAGGCAGGCAGGCAGGCAGGCAGGCAGGCAGGCAGGCAGGCAGGCAGGCAGGCAGGCAGGCAGGCAGGCAGGCAGGCAGGCAGGCAGGCAGGCAGGCAGGCAGGCAGGCAGGCAGGCAGGCAGGCAGGCAGGCAGGCAGGCAGGCAGGCAGGCAGGCAGGCAGGCAGGCAGGCAGGCAGGCAGGCAGGCAGGCAGGCAGGCAGGCAGGCAGGCAGGCAGGCAGGCAGGCAGGCAGGCAGGCAGGCAGGCAGGCAGGCAGGCAGGCAGGCAGGCAGGCAGGCAGGCAGGCAGGCAGGCAGGCAGGCAGGCAGGCAGGCAGGCAGGCAGGCAGGCAGGCAGGCAGGCAGGCAGGCAGGCAGGCAGGCAGGCAGGCAGGCAGGCAGGCAGGCAGGCAGGCAGGCAGGCAGGCAGGCAGGCAGGCAGGCAGGCAGGCAGGCAGGCAGGCAGGCAGGCAGGCAGGCAGGCAGGCAGGCAGGCAGGCAGGCAGGCAGGCAGGCAGGCAGGCAGGCAGGCAGGCAGGCAGGCAGGCAGGCAGGCAGGCAGGCAGGCAGGCAGGCAGGCAGGCAGGCAGGCAGGCAGGCAGGCAGGCAGGCAGGCAGGCAGGCAGGCAGGCAGGCAGGCAGGCAGGCAGGCAGGCAGGCAGGCAGGCAGGCAGGCAGGCAGGCAGGCAGGCAGGCAGGCAGGCAGGCAGGCAGGCAGGCAGGCAGGCAGGCAGGCAGGCAGGCAGGCAGGCAGGCAGGCAGGCAGGCAGGCAGGCAGGCAGGCAGGCAGGCAGGCAGGCAGGCAGGCAGGCAGGCAGGCAGGCAGGCAGGCAGGCAGGCAGGCAGGCAGGCAGGCAGGCAGGCAGGCAGGCAGGCAGGCAGGCAGGCAGGCAGGCAGGCAGGCAGGCAGGCAGGCAGGCAGGCAGGCAGGCAGGCAGGCAGGCAGGCAGGCAGGCAGGCAGGCAGGCAGGCAGGCAGGCAGGCAGGCAGGCAGGCAGGCAGGCAGGCAGGCAGGCAGGCAGGCAGGCAGGCAGGCAGGCAGGCAGGCAGGCAGGCAGGCAGGCAGGCAGGCAGGCAGGCAGGCAGGCAGGCAGGCAGGCAGGCAGGCAGGCAGGCAGGCAGGCAGGCAGGCAGGCAGGCAGGCAGGCAGGCAGGCAGGCAGGCAGGCAGGCAGGCAGGCAGGCAGGCAGGCAGGCAGGCAGGCAGGCAGGCAGGCAGGCAGGCAGGCAGGCAGGCAGGCAGGCAGGCAGGCAGGCAGGCAGGCAGGCAGGCAGGCAGGCAGGCAGGCAGGCAGGCAGGCAGGCAGGCAGGCAGGCAGGCAGGCAGGCAGGCAGGCAGGCAGGCAGGCAGGCAGGCAGGCAGGCAGGCAGGCAGGCAGGCAGGCAGGCAGGCAGGCAGGCAGGCAGGCAGGCAGGCAGGCAGGCAGGCAGGCAGGCAGGCAGGCAGGCAGGCAGGCAGGCAGGCAGGCAGGCAGGCAGGCAGGCAGGCAGGCAGGCAGGCAGGCAGGCAGGCAGGCAGGCAGGCAGGCAGGCAGGCAGGCAGGCAGGCAGGCAGGCAGGCAGGCAGGCAGGCAGGCAGGCAGGCAGGCAGGCAGGCAGGCAGGCAGGCAGGCAGGCAGGCAGGCAGGCAGGCAGGCAGGCAGGCAGGCAGGCAGGCAGGCAGGCAGGCAGGCAGGCAGGCAGGCAGGCAGGCAGGCAGGCAGGCAGGCAGGCAGGCAGGCAGGCAGGCAGGCAGGCAGGCAGGCAGGCAGGCAGGCAGGCAGGCAGGCAGGCAGGCAGGCAGGCAGGCAGGCAGGCAGGCAGGCAGGCAGGCAGGCAGGCAGGCAGGCAGGCAGGCAGGCAGGCAGGCAGGCAGGCAGGCAGGCAGGCAGGCAGGCAGGCAGGCAGGCAGGCAGGCAGGCAGGCAGGCAGGCAGGCAGGCAGGCAGGCAGGCAGGCAGGCAGGCAGGCAGGCAGGCAGGCAGGCAGGCAGGCAGGCAGGCAGGCAGGCAGGCAGGCAGGCAGGCAGGCAGGCAGGCAGGCAGGCAGGCAGGCAGGCAGGCAGGCAGGCAGGCAGGCAGGCAGGCAGGCAGGCAGGCAGGCAGGCAGGCAGGCAGGCAGGCAGGCAGGCAGGCAGGCAGGCAGGCAGGCAGGCAGGCAGGCAGGCAGGCAGGCAGGCAGGCAGGCAGGCAGGCAGGCAGGCAGGCAGGCAGGCAGGCAGGCAGGCAGGCAGGCAGGCAGGCAGGCAGGCAGGCAGGCAGGCAGGCAGGCAGGCAGGCAGGCAGGCAGGCAGGCAGGCAGGCAGGCAGGCAGGCAGGCAGGCAGGCAGGCAGGCAGGCAGGCAGGCAGGCAGGCAGGCAGGCAGGCAGGCAGGCAGGCAGGCAGGCAGGCAGGCAGGCAGGCAGGCAGGCAGGCAGGCAGGCAGGCAGGCAGGCAGGCAGGCAGGCAGGCAGGCAGGCAGGCAGGCAGGCAGGCAGGCAGGCAGGCAGGCAGGCAGGCAGGCAGGCAGGCAGGCAGGCAGGCAGGCAGGCAGGCAGGCAGGCAGGCAGGCAGGCAGGCAGGCAGGCAGGCAGGCAGGCAGGCAGGCAGGCAGGCAGGCAGGCAGGCAGGCAGGCAGGCAGGCAGGCAGGCAGGCAGGCAGGCAGGCAGGCAGGCAGGCAGGCAGGCAGGCAGGCAGGCAGGCAGGCAGGCAGGCAGGCAGGCAGGCAGGCAGGCAGGCAGGCAGGCAGGCAGGCAGGCAGGCAGGCAGGCAGGCAGGCAGGCAGGCAGGCAGGCAGGCAGGCAGGCAGGCAGGCAGGCAGGCAGGCAGGCAGGCAGGCAGGCAGGCAGGCAGGCAGGCAGGCAGGCAGGCAGGCAGGCAGGCAGGCAGGCAGGCAGGCAGGCAGGCAGGCAGGCAGGCAGGCAGGCAGGCAGGCAGGCAGGCAGGCAGGCAGGCAGGCAGGCAGGCAGGCAGGCAGGCAGGCAGGCAGGCAGGCAGGCAGGCAGGCAGGCAGGCAGGCAGGCAGGCAGGCAGGCAGGCAGGCAGGCAGGCAGGCAGGCAGGCAGGCAGGCAGGCAGGCAGGCAGGCAGGCAGGCAGGCAGGCAGGCAGGCAGGCAGGCAGGCAGGCAGGCAGGCAGGCAGGCAGGCAGGCAGGCAGGCAGGCAGGCAGGCAGGCAGGCAGGCAGGCAGGCAGGCAGGCAGGCAGGCAGGCAGGCAGGCAGGCAGGCAGGCAGGCAGGCAGGCAGGCAGGCAGGCAGGCAGGCAGGCAGGCAGGCAGGCAGGCAGGCAGGCAGGCAGGCAGGCAGGCAGGCAGGCAGGCAGGCAGGCAGGCAGGCAGGCAGGCAGGCAGGCAGGCAGGCAGGCAGGCAGGCAGGCAGGCAGGCAGGCAGGCAGGCAGGCAGGCAGGCAGGCAGGCAGGCAGGCAGGCAGGCAGGCAGGCAGGCAGGCAGGCAGGCAGGCAGGCAGGCAGGCAGGCAGGCAGGCAGGCAGGCAGGCAGGCAGGCAGGCAGGCAGGCAGGCAGGCAGGCAGGCAGGCAGGCAGGCAGGCAGGCAGGCAGGCAGGCAGGCAGGCAGGCAGGCAGGCAGGCAGGCAGGCAGGCAGGCAGGCAGGCAGGCAGGCAGGCAGGCAGGCAGGCAGGCAGGCAGGCAGGCAGGCAGGCAGGCAGGCAGGCAGGCAGGCAGGCAGGCAGGCAGGCAGGCAGGCAGGCAGGCAGGCAGGCAGGCAGGCAGGCAGGCAGGCAGGCAGGCAGGCAGGCAGGCAGGCAGGCAGGCAGGCAGGCAGGCAGGCAGGCAGGCAGGCAGGCAGGCAGGCAGGCAGGCAGGCAGGCAGGCAGGCAGGCAG
>NW_027225578.1:1500000-1747500 GCF_038994185.2 Dermacentor albipictus
TGGACCAACTGGATCAGGGCCAAGGACGTCGACCGACAGCTTGTAATGGTGGACTGAGCGGAGTAGGCCAAGCAGGCCCAGGGCCTTACTTGAGCCCGATCCCTCAACCACCTCCCCCCTTCCCCCTACCCTCTTTCAATAAAGTTTATCCCCGCTTAAGCTATCACAGATTTGAAAATGCCCAAATGTCAAGAAATGTACTGCAAGAAACAAAACGATAAATCGGCATTTTAGGAGTAGTGTATGTAATGCGGTTTCAGATTTGTGCGAGATGCTGAATTGCTGCACTTATGATGACAGCCCTTGGTGACACAAGAAGCGACGCTCATTCGGTGCAATTGTCCGCCTATACTGGCAAGCTAGCTAACACCACTGGTAGCAACACCACCACTATAATCAGAATGCTCAGAATGTTAACCGGAAAGTGATTTCTCCAGAGCTGCCTTTGAGTACATGAGCGCAACTGTTTCTGTGTAGTGCTCTGGGATACACCAGAGGGAAATAGCAATGTTCTTGAACGCAGCTAACATGATCGACACCGTGGGGTCGCCATTCTCCCGAACATGAGTGGCACAGTCGTCGTCACAGTGAAGGTTGTGGTGTGAATATTTCGGACATGTCTTTGCAGAGCCACCGGTGTAAAATTTTTTACCTGTTCCATATGCTGCACGCGTTCGATCAGTGCTGTGTCTTTGGCTCGGTGAATCCACCTCTTCGTTGATCAGTTGTCATCAGATGGAAGTCCGCGTCCTGAAACTAGGCGGTGATCAACTTTAAGTTTAATGGAATTTTGCTTCTAGCCGCACTAACTGCTTCGTTGTAAAATGCAAGAGAGCGTCCAAGAACAATTCTTTTGTTGGTGTGCTTCACATGTGATGTCACTGAATATTTTTCTAATCCTTGCTTCTATTTACTTTAGCATTTTGATTGTAATTATCATGTTACAAAGTAGGAGCACCTAGAGGCACCCCAGCTTCTCCTTAACACTTAACTAAAGTAATAAGTTGGAAGGCGATTCAATCTTCATTTGAAGTCGGTTAAAAACAAAGCCCTCCTGAACGAGTTGAGGGTGAAACAGGGGTGGAGTCACTGCGCACCACGCTCTTAATTCTTAAGGGTGTTCTATTCCGCCTCCGGATGCATGTGTCCGTGGCCTAATAGTTACAGAATGGGGTTTTGCGCTATAGGATAGGTTCTCTCTTCAAATTGTACCAACGGACCTTTTTGCTTATATACTTATTTACTATATATGCTTCGAGCACGGGCTTTCTTAAAGGCGAAGTTTTCTTAACGAGTTACCAGATATGTTTCTAGCTTCATTCATGGGTCGATACCGGAAAAAGGGTAGCCTAAAGATGTAGGCTGATGATATGTGCGTGTACTGTGTGCTGGGCATGTGCCCATGGGAACACTGCTTGCCGTAATATATATATATATATATATATATATATATATATATATATATATATATATATATATATATATATATATATATATATATATATATATATATATATATATGGAGAGAGAGAGAGAGAGAGAGAGAGAGATACATTGCAGCGAAGAGTACAGACGATTTGCCAATGCCTCACTCAAGCAGATAGAACTAGCGCGCTCGGTGCCTGACGCTCGACCAACAGGCCTGCCTGTTTATCCTGCTGGCTTTGTAATTAAACTGCGTTACGTATTTGGTGGAGGTTGCTACGCTTTCGCCAACCCTGGAACTTCGCAGTCGCAAGTTGCGGCCCATCATATCCGTTATATCTTGAAGCGCATCCAAGACGACACCTTTAAATGTTCCTATCGAGAAACCCTCAAACCGTCGTTGATTTCGCTGACCTTTGTCAGAGTTATGACGAACTCCGCAGACGTCTCCTGACTCGGCATTCTTCCAACCAGGATGTCTCGATTTCGAACTTAATTTCAAATCTCAACTACGTACGGCGTCCTGCTCAGCGAGATCAAAGAGTTCATTCGAGCCGAAGTGGCTCGGCAGTTGTCTCCACACTGCCGTTCAAAGCCCTACGTTTTCGCTGACTGCAACCCTACGACAAGGAATACAGGAGCAAGTATCTGAGGCTCTTCCGTTCCCGCGTGCACCACCACCGGAGCCTGCACCTATAACCCTCGCCGAAGTTTTATCACGGCCCCTGCGACCGATGTTTCCGCCGCGCCTCCCGGACATTGTACCGCCACCTCGACATCCTCCCGCGTTTCCCACCAGGTTACCAGTCAACACTGTAGCATGGCGCATGCCCGACAATCACCCATTGTGTTTCTAATGTGGCATACCTGCCCATGTGGCACGCTTCGGTAGAAGTACATCATGGTTTCCCCGAGCTGACCAACCTGCACACTGCTGCGCGCCAACTTCGCCTCGTTCTTCGTGTCGGCTCCTGAATCACATCCGACTTCTCCAGGCATCGCCGATTCGCACCGCACCGCTTCTGCTCATGGTCGCCGCTGGCCATCTCCACGACGCCGTTCACTTTCTCCAATGCCTCATCGTCCCGCTCTTACCGAACAGGCCCATTGTTAACGCCTCGCTGGAGGATGGAGCTCGCGCGCGCGGTGCTTGACGTTCGACCAATATATATATATATATATATATATATATATATATATATATATATATATATATATATATATATATATATATATATATATATATATATATATATATATATATATATATATATATATATGAAAGAAGTTAGAAAGATACCCGATACGGAAAAGGGGTGGTACCTCGGAAAGCAAAACTTCGTCTTTAATGAAGCCGATGCTCGAAAGATTTGGCATTTTCCCTTTACGCAGAATTTTTCTTTGCGAAACCACACCTATATATAGGCACCTCTAGGGAACACTGTAACAACCTCCCGAAATTCTGTCTCGCGCAAAGTAAACAAATGAATAAATAAAAAAGGGGGATGCATGAATAAAAACAAAACAAGTATGTGCAATACCGAAGGATACGACGTTTAGTTCTGTGTGAGTAATAATTGACTGAAAGGCAATATGCTCCCGAGCAGCGCCAGCACTGACGGTAAAAGAGGAAACGTAAAAAAAAAAATGGTGCGATTAAGGCGAACTCAAGCAGTTTGCTGCGTGATCAAAGGAATGGCGCTATCACCAAAGGGCGAGTGCACTATACATGCATCGCAGTCATTGCAGATGCTCAACACACGCACGCACACACCTGCGTGCGCACTTTATGCGGGATGAGAGTTCCACATTATTTCGCATCCGCGGTCTCGTGATGCTGACTAAGGTGGGAATCTCGTTCGCGGAGTCGTCTTTTTTTTTTCCTTGCCTGTGGTTCTAGTTTTGTTTCTTGCTCCCACTTCTCTCCTCGCGTGTCGTACTTAGTTCTGCACGGCTACTTTTATTATTAGATTACCCGAACCTAGCTTGGGTGACCGAAGAAAAAAGAAAGCAAGAGGAATTGGAATCTGAAGGAAAATAGTCACGGCAGGAGGTAGCTTTAGGAAGTGCGCGAAAATGCGGTAACGTAATTGAATTTCGACTCCACGGTGCCGGTGCAGTCGTCGAACCTATATACGCTTCCAAGAGGCATCGCGATTGTGAGTGAAAAAGATAATAAAATAGTGCGAATGGCGTTAAATAACGACGAGAAAAGCCTGAGGTGACCCGAAAGCAAATATCTGATTTAGGGCGTCATATCCTCTTGGCAGCTCGTGTTCGGGAAAGTTATACTTCGTCTGTTTAGCATAGGCTGCCGGGAAGAGAAGGCGGGGACCAATATTTTGGGGACGATGGCTAACGCCGACGGATCTGTGCAGCCGAGTTGCTTACAACGGCAATTTTTGCGAGGTGTTTGCGTTGTACCATATCTCCACCACTCCCCCTCCACCTTCGCCCCCCCCCCTTCCACACACTTAATTTCTGCAGCCACAAGTGAAATGTCGTCCAACCCTCATACCAAATAATAATAATAATAATAATAATAATAATAATAATAATAATAATAATAATAATAATAATAATAATAATATTAAAGGAGCATTGATACTGATAGCAAGGTGTGACAGTATTACGTGAAGTGAGTCACAGTGGCAGCGTAAATTGCTGTACACATTCGCTTACTTGACACGCGTTGTCTCAACGAAACTAGTAGCAATTAGGTGGCTACGAAGGCACCTTTCGCAAACGAACGTTTCATGCTGAGATATTTGTGCAGGATAAAGCAATGCTTCACTTGAAATTCAATAGTTCCCTTGAGGCTTCCAGTTTCGAAAAAATAATAACCACCGCAACACGTCAAACAAGATACGCATCTTCTGGTGTTGACCTCGTTGTCAATATTTTCTGTCGTTCTGTGCGACGCAGCCATAATTGTATCCGACGTAAGCGACTACTGTTCTGTTTTTCGAACCTATGAAAGACCACTGAGAAATTTATTGGTGTCTGTAAACATTTTACTTGACGTATTTTAAGAGGAAACCCTTTAGATAAAATAGAAAATGATGTCATGGATCCCGATTGATTGATTACTTGATTGATCGATTGGATGATAAATTTATTCATGGCGTTTAACATCCCAAAGTAACACTGGTGTTGTGACGGACACCGTAGTGGGGGACTTCGGATTAATTTTGACCAACTGGGGTTCTTTAACGTGTCCTGAAATCTATGTAGAGTTTTTCCGTTACACCGCCAGTGATGTGCGGCCGCCCCGGCAAGGAATTGCACCCGTGATCTCGTGCTCACCAGCGCAACACCATAACTGTTACGCCATCGTGGCGGGTGATATCATAAAACGCGACAAGTCTCATGTTTCGGAGAAATTGAATGTAAATCGTGCATATATTGAATTGATGAAAAGTTTGTCCGCACATATACGCCGCATGTTTTTCAATGAGGGCACTTAGGTGATCATATAGAATCAGAAAACACTGCCCCTGTGAAGACCCCCGTGAAAATTATTATAAAAAAGGTGCATCATTATTCCTTGTGTGCTTTATCAGTATCGATATTATGGGAATTTAGGTAACTTGGAAACAAATCAAACGCCAAACCCAGGCATGCAACGACCGCATATTGTGATGAATTGTTCGTCAATGTCACTAAAGAATGCCCTGATTGGACGAAGGGAATTAGTGATGTCCTAGGCTGGCGCAAAGCAGGCACCCCTCCTAGTTCGATACAAATTTCCATTCATGTGAAATAACAGGTGGAAAACTTTGAGATGGCTTGAGCAGCCACTTTCTAAATGCGTACAATCGCATTGCGCGTAATTGAGTGCATACATTACCAACTGCAAAACTCTCAGACCGAGCGTCTTTCTAATGCGATAGCATTGCTTGGCTCATTGTGCAACCATGCCGTCATCAGAAAGCCGTGGTAGAAAAACGGCACACAAATTACGTCATCTGCATCTAATTAAAATAAATGTGGCCGCGGTGAGGATTCGATCATCTGCCCCAACGCCACCCCTCCGTAGCCGAGCGCATTAACGACTGCGCCACCGTTGCATTACGCGACGTTTGCAAAGCGACAAATATCTCAGAGGCTGTGTACGTGATTGGGCTCAGCCTGACGCACGATTCACTAGATCGCGCATGATAGCAGTGGCGCCACTGCCGGCGCTGTCGAGTCTGCATCGTCTGAAGTTGAATCGCTTGCGTCTATATAATTAGGCGAGACAGAAAATAGTGGCCGGAGACGCCTGTTTATTGCCGACGAAGTACGATACCATCGAAGCGAGCTGCTGCAGCGAAGCAACGTTCACCACCGAAGTTCCCGACAACGAGAAAGGCAGGGCTAGGGGCTGCAGAACAAGCACGGTAAGGTTCAGCAGCTTCAGCGAGACAGCGAGCACCCCCCCCCCCCCCCTAAGTCCCTGACGACTGTTATCGCTCGGCAAAGTGGTGTCATCGTGCTGAACAGTGGTGTCATCGAGAAAAAAAACACCCAACGCTATGTGCGTGAAACACTACTTTGGTGAGAACTTCGCAAATAAAGCCCAGCTGAGAGATCGCAACACGGCGTTTTTCTAGCCTTGCATTGTTGCAACCTCATAAGCAGCGGCATTACACTTGGAAACAGCTGGTAGAATGTCGTGCACATACGATGCAGACCAGCGATGGAACCAGCTATGGGGAAGTACCCAGATTAGCTCCAGACATCATAATGACGGCAGCCTAACGTACCGGTGGAGCACTTGCTTGGATTTGACTGATTTCAAGGCGCTTTGCTGCGTGCACACACAGTGTTCAGTCTCTCCCGCTTTCCTCTTTCTGTCCCTCCTTTGCCTTCTCCCAGTGTAGGGTAGCAAACCAGACGCTCGTCAGGTTGACCTCCCTGCCTTGCCTATCTTTGTTATTTCTCTCTCTCTCTCTTTGAAAACATAACCAGCAGCACTAAACTCAGCAACATAACTGAGCGACACACTCAGCGGCAAGTAATGCTCTCGTATTGACACATCATAGGAATTGCTTAGGCATCCCCATAGCTTTATGCTGTGGTTGTCCTTGGTAACATGAATAACAAAAATGAATCTGATGCGAAAGAAATCAAACACTTCGCTAGGCATCTCAAATATTTCAAAAGGGACATGAGACGAAAGCTTAGGGGAAATAAAGGAGAGTGTCTAGCACAGCGCGGATACTCGCGATGGCGTGAAGGGCCTCAGTAAAAACATCGTGACACTGAGGGATGACATACAAGAGCTCACAAGGTTAAACAGCCATCTGGCCGCAGAAAATGAGAGCATTTTCCCAAACAGTGGAAGAATTAGAGCAGCATCATAGGTTGAACAACTTGGAAATTAAAGGAGTCCTATTTGGAAATTACGAGGAAGAAATCTTCACTAACATTGGAGACGTGGTAGAAGAAAGGCATCACTGCAACCGACATAAATACATGCCACGTGATCCAAACTCAGAGCAGTGCGACATCATCGACAGCTTCGTCCATAGAAATAAACGGAATGATGTGTTAAGGAAGGCTAGAAATAGGCGGTTGAGCAGGGAAATGCTGGGACTGGATCCAGAAAATTAGATCTACGCAAGTGAACACATAGCAACGCGAAATAAGAAACTGCTAGCTGAAGCTTGGTAGAAAAGAGGCACGATGTAAGTTCATCTGGACTTCAGGAGGAAAGATCCTGGCACAAAATGACGAAAACTCACCGGTCATGCGTATTCCTACTTTTGATGACCTGATCAAAATCTGCACAGTTTACGAAGGGGCGTGACCTACGCACCCCGCGGCGCAGAAGAAAATTGCAATTTTTTTTGCCCAGTGGCTGGTACGAGATGGTCACAACGTTCATGGAAATGAAAAAAAAAAGGGTTATCTCAAATAAATTTTGGGGTTTTACGCGTCAAAACCAGGATCTGATTACCAGGCACACCAAAGTGTGTGGCTCCAGAAAGTAATTGGGCCATCTGGGGCTGTTAGACGCGCACATAAATTTACGTACACCAGCGTTGCTGCCTTCCGCCCCTACTAGAATGGAGCCGGAGCTGTCGAACCCAGCGCAATACCATATAGTCACTAAGCTGTCGCAGCGAGCGCGCTTTGACTATAGTCCCGTACATTCGTCTGCGAAGTGGACTTGTCTAGTGGAATAGACAGTCGATAAACTAGATGCAGAGTTCTAACTGCGGGTCAACGCATCTGGTCGAAGCAGCAGCCGCCGAGAATTGCCGCGGGCGCGCATAGTTCGATAGGCACAATTGATTTTTCGTGCACGCCCCATCGCTGCTCGACTCTCACAGCAGATAAAAAGAATGGCCGAGGTTTTCATCGCCGTACTTACGCCGCAGTCTTATAATTATTTCGCCACCAGAGATGGAACTACATGCATTGCTTTCTGCTCCTCACTATAGGGATACGAATACAAGACTGGCGTGGTAGCGAAAGTGGCCTAGGCTCACCGTGGAAATGGCATTCGCTTCTTTCTACCGCCCGTTATGCGCCGAACGAGAATAAAAAATAAAAATGTTTTACCGAGAAGAACTTTGTAAACGCATAGCCGTTGGACAAGAGCAAGCGACAGCCCCGGAATCGTCAAGGAAATTGAGAGTATCATACGCACAAAGACACTCAAGAATGAATGGAAAACCTACGAGTCCTTTGTGAAGGCGGCTCTGACAGCCTGCACTTTTTGTGAAAGTCGCCGATAGATGGTGACAGTAATTTTTTGTTTCCTTCTCCAGATTTATTTTAGTTGGAGTGAATCATTTGGAGTGCTGGCAAATGTAGTAGGCCGGAGACGCCCGCGCATTTTTTTTAGCATCAGTGTACGTCCCTTTGCAGTTTGAACTCGTCAATATATCAAGAATGCTTTTGACGCAGCGCGAAACGTAACACAGACACGAGGAGGCACGCAAAAAAGACAGCACACAGCGTTACTAGACATAGCAATGTTTAACCTGAAAAGCAGACTGCTTATATACTACAAGCGCCATAGCAGACATAGATCACGTGGAAGCACTGAGAGACATGTGCGATGAAAGTCACACTTCCGAACCGTATTCATAATCTACCAGAACAATTGGTCACCGCTGTAACTCCTTGGGAGACAACGCTATCGACGGCTTGCTAATTTGCAATTCACCAAGCGCGCCGATATGCTTTGCCTCTATAATTAATTAGATGATCTCTTCTTTATATCGAAAAGCAATGACAGTTTTGTTAAACAAAGGTCGGCAACCACATGCTTGGGTATGCAGTGCGAGAAACGCATCAGGCGGCAGCTTTTTGTTTTGTTATTGTGCTCCCTCAGCCACTGATTTAAGCACCTACTGGTTTGGCTGACGTACTGTTTCCCACGGGAGAGCCGAATACGATAAATCACAAATGCCTGCTATCTACATAATTGTCGGGTCACCGGTGGTGTATACGGCTGCGCTCGGAGACAGGGGACTCATCGAGTGACTGGTACGAACACTGTTGCCGCAGATGATGGACTTCAAATGGCACTGGCGCGATTTCGTGCACACGAGCTGGGTATGCCGGAAAACGTGGCGCTCGCTGTGGGCGGCGGCGACAAAAAATGGCTGTGGCTTAGGTAAGGTTAAGCCCAGGATGCGAAGCATACTAGCCTTTATTTTAGTTGTTGAACCACTGTTTAGCCTGGTGAACTGCTGTTGCTTGGCTATATTTGGTTCGGCTAGACGAAGAAACAACTCATGCATTACTTCTTCGCCTTCAAGAGTGGAACGCGACAGCGTTCCCGTCGACCCGCCAAAGGGTGTAAGACAATGGGCTACAGGGCAGCGACTACGCGCCCCGCATTGGACGCGGTGAGCGTCGAGCAAAGCAGCGTTCGGCGCGGCAACGAAATGTGCGCCTGAGCAAGAGACGCACGCCTTAGAAACAGCGCGTTTCTAAGGCAACACCGCATTCACTAGAGGCGCTTTTGTACCGCTTTGAAGCGTTGTACTCGTGGCTCAGTGGTAGCGTCTCCGTCCCACACTCCGGAGACCCTGGTTCGATTCCCACCCAGCCCGTCTTGCAAGAGTTGAGCCAAAGCCACTTCTCCTCTGTCGTGACGTCACGGTGTCACGTGATTTCATGGTCACCGCCGCGCCTGAGGAGCTGGGTTGAGCCCTCGTAATATGCTTCGCATAAAAGGTGCAATACCTCCTAAGAAACCACAGGCTTAGCAGACAGGTTGGTCACAGTTGAAACTAAAGGGAGCAGGTACGCGTACTACCGGGTATGATTCCTCGGGAGCATGTTGTGGCATCCGGTATCCCGCATGAACAGGTCGTGGTGTTGTGTAGTAATCCGTAGTGTCACAACGGACTGCTCAGGACTGGCGGCGACGGAGATTCGCCAGGAGAGACCGATAGCTCGTGTTATTTAACTGTGGATCTTCAGAAGGCGATCGGCGCTCGATGCAACGTTCTCGCGACCAGTATGGTGGTTCGGGAATGCACTCGTCAAATGCGTATACTGATAACCAGCGTCTACTCCCTGAAGTCGTGCTAGCTCTTCGTGGACCACTAGACACAAGATGGAGGCGACGTCATCGCAGGCCGCGACGTGCATACTTGCAACTGTGGTGACGTTGTCCAAGCGCCCGAACATAGGTAAGATCATTCGGGTCTTTATATCTTCCAATGCGCAACATTGCTGCCTGAATTCGGTAGGAGGGTTCAGGTTTTCTTTTGTTATTAAAAAATTGAAGACGCCTTCAGCGATGGCTTTCAGATGTCCTACTTTGTCTTCAACCGACATATACGCGTTGACAATTCCGCATAGCTTCAATATTTCTTCAATATACGTTGTACATGTTTAACCAGGCAATTTGGCTCTGCGCGAAAGCGTGTGTTCCGCTTTCTTCTTTGTGGAATTGGACTCGCCAAAGCAGGCTTTCAGTTCCTGCCTAAAAGTTTCCCAAGTGTTCAGCCCGCGTTCATGATTGTCAAACCAAAGTAGAGCGGTGCCGGAGAGAAAAAATGCAACGTTCCCAAGGTGCACTGACGTACTCCACCCATTATGCCGGCTTACTCTTTCGTAGTGCCTCAGTCAGTCATCCACGTCTTCATCTGTTTTACCTGAGAATATACGTGGTTCCGGCGTCCAATGCCTAGGATGATTTGGTCTCTGGCTGGCTTGAGCGATGCATTCTTCTATGGTGTTGGTTGACCGCGGCCTGCTTGGGCGTCGACCATGCTTCTTGGCTGGGGTGGTAGTCAAGCCAGGCGTCTGCTACTTCGAAGATCTTGCAGGACTGGGTTGTCCAGGGCGTCCAGTACCCAGCACCTCCATCACTTGTTACGAATGAAGAATGGATTTATTTACAATGAAAAGGGGAGAGAAGACATAGGACGGTCCTAAACAGGCGATCACTCCAAAACACTCGCTCCGCTTCTTCCTTCTCTTCTACGCTCCTCCGATGCGGTGTTACAATATAATACATAAGTATATATCGGAATATTTAGATAAGTTTACTATTTTCTCAAGTTTTCAACATAGATTCAGCAAAGCGTTTTTTTGCTTGCACTCAATTAGTAACTACCGTACATGATTTCACTCAAGCTACAAATTCCGGAAAAGAGATTGATGCAACTTTTATAATTTCGCTGAAGCACCTGATAAATTCACTCACAGTGAACTACTCTTTAAATTAGGTATAATGTTTAAAAACTATCAGCTTGTAAATTGGATTTCTGCGTATCTCTCAAATCGAAAACAGTATGTTTCCTTTAATGATCACTGTCCTCACACAGTAACAATTGACTCTGGTGTCGCTCAGGGCTCTGTGCTCGGGTCCCTTTTGTTTCTTTTACATATAAATAAGATAATACAAGACTTACCTGTAAAAGTTAACTTACATGCAGATGACTGCATCCTGTACTCGGAAATCAAAAGCAAGCAAGATCAAAGTCATTTGAACGAAGCACTTCAAAGGCTTGTTGTTCGTTGGTGTGATAAATTCCAAATCTCTATTAATTTTGAAAAGACCGTTTTATTAAAAATTTACCATAAACTTAATCCTCTTCATTAGGGACATTTAGCTTGTAACGTCTTTCTGTAGGAAGTGGAGCCCTACAAGTTTCTTGGTCTTTGGATTTCACATGACCTCAGCTGGACTAAACACATAAACGCTGTAATTAGCTCATCTAAGTATAAACTCTTTTAACTAAGACGAGCTCTCAAAATTTGTAATCACGCTTTCGCCTAATTGCCTTTTAGGCAAATGTTCAGTCAAGTTTAGATTACGCATCTATAATTTGGTACCCGTACACTAAGAAACATGTTAAACAAAGTGAAAAAAATGCAAAAGAGAAGGGTGAGATTTATTTATAACAGCTTTCGGCGAACCTCGGTCACATTATATTATTAGCAAAAGCCAACCTCCCAAAGCTAACGCAGAGAAACCGTGTATTGAAACTGAAATTTTCGTTTCAGTTAGTTAAAGGTTATTACGAGGTAGACATATCGCATATCCTTTCTTTTTATACAGTCTTGGGAACCTGTGCGAACAATCTTCGCCTGCTGACCAGACACTCAGATCATCCTCTGTGAACACTTCAAAGAACCAACCTTGACTGTGCTTTTTCTAAAGGAATTGCATGTCACGCAAGCACTATACCTGCAAGCATCGAGGCCACCAATAACCCCGAGACACCTCCATGGGCATTGCCGAGACCACTAGTGAGACTTCAGATACCCGGAATTATGAAGCAATCCCACGTTTCTTCCGTTGGCTTGAAACGGCTCACTTTGTCCCACATATTTACGTTATATTGTGGGACTGTACAATTATATATGTACCGATGGTTCACCATCCGCCACAACGGCAGCATTTGTCATACTGCAACTTGTCATTACTCGGCGATTTTAATTAGATTACAAATCGACACCTACAGCTGTGGAACTTGCGGGAATGCGGGAGGCTGTCCGTTTTATGAGAACACAGGCACCTCATACATGGGCGGTGTTCTGCGATGCCAAATCAGCGCTACAGGCGCAAAAATGCCGTTTAAAGAAAAGACCATATTACCTGCTTGTGCTGGAAATCGCCGAACTTCTTCACAGTGCCAAGTTAGGTGGCCACGTTATCACGTTTAAATGGGTGCCTAGTCATTGGGGTGTGATTGACAATGAACACACCGACAGTGAGGCAAGATCGGCCTTCGCTTCCTCTGATGAAGTACGGATTGCCTACTCGCGACCTGACACCAGGGCCGCTATATTGTAGCGATGCCTTATGCCTTATTCTATGCTATTCTTATCATCCACCACACACAGCCGCCTGATCGCGTTGATAATGTGCGCAGACCGTCGCTCTGACCAGTGCCCAAGCGCAAAAAGCCTGAAAAAGCATAGAATCGGAAAAGGCATCGCTACAAAATACCGACCCAGGGGTGCGATCTTGTACGCGTTTCAAAGTATAACGGAGGCGGTCCGTTCCACCGAGCCGCACACGATTGGTCAATTTGAACCGTGACGAATGCCATGACGTCAATTGTGACGTGATATCTGTTGTCAATCATTCGGTGCCGTCGGCTATCGGACGAATGCAATGGAACGGACCGCCTATTTCGCGACGTAAAAAACAGACCGTCTCCGTTCTATTTTAGAACGCGTTCAAGCTCGCACCCCAGCTCTATGATCAAGGCACTCATGCAGAACCTTACAAAGCCATACAGAGCCCACGGTGACAACATATACAGACGCCTATATATTATTCACCCAGACGGTAAATTCTGTTTGCCACCGAAGGTTAAGCGGAGAAAACTGTCATTGCTACACAGGATTCGGCTGGGCGTTGCTTTCACCCGTCGCTACGCGCACCTCATCGGCCAGTCGAACAGCCTTGATTGTGAAGGCTGCCAGACGCCTGAAACGCTGGAACAAATACTGTGCAATTGCCCAGCATATTATTTATTTATTTTATTTCAGAATACTGCAGGCCAACAGTTATGGCCTGCTGGATATATGCTGGATCGAAGGATGGTGGAAAGTTCCCTAGCCATCGTTGGCAGGCAACCACTGTCGGAGGACGCTATCCTCAGCCCATAGCCTGACACTGCAACATGAATGCGGGCAACTAAAGCGCTGTTGAAGTTTCTGCAGGGCATCAAGCTAGACGAGCGGCTCTAGCAGGGCAACTGTCCCATATACATAAGCACTCACCACTTCTCTTATCATGATCACCCATCCCACTACTTTCACTCCCATTTCCTCTTTCCTAGTGCAGAGTAGCAGACTACTCTGCACTACTCTGCACTCGGCACTAGCAGGTAGACCTCTATGTCCTTCCTGTCTATAAATTCTATTCTATTCTATATTATTCTTCTTCTACAGGATAAGCTGCAAGGCAGAGACACGCCTTGCACATTACTCCGTTTTCCACTCGAAATAACACTTTTGAGTACTAGTTTTTTTCCTATGACAATAACTAACTGGAATAAAATTACTAATGAAATCATTTCACAACAATCTGTAAACCTTTTTGCTGTAGACCATCCCCAGCGACTTGCCTCGCATGTCGCGCAAAGCTTACGATATATGTTATTGTGCTTGGTTCCAGTACATCATTGTGTTTACATTGCCAAATTACGTATTTACTTTTCGTGTATTTCTTTTATTGTTGCAGTTGTTTCCCACTTTGAAAAACCGAACAAATTTGTCCCCCTCCCCCTCTTCTAAAAGCCCAACTCGGGGTTGAAGTACTTATAATTAAATAAATAAATATAACTAGCACGCTTGGCTCTTTCAATGCGTCCCCTTCAGCCTTTCAGGCATTGCTTATCTTCACTACGAGTTAATTTTCAAAATTTTCTTCGATAACATCCATTCGTTTCCCCATAAAGACATCTGGCAAGCGACACTGACAACGCGCTCAGTATGCGCGATGAAGAGAAAGGCTGTTTTGTAACGTACCTTACAAAGTTGGGGAAGCCGTTCCCGACAGGGCCAGTGAAAAAGTGGAAAATTGCTCATGTGTGATTTTCTGGCATCAACGTCGGAAGTGGCCAATGCTCTATAGAAACGCTATTTGCATTGGTTATCCGCCATCTCCCACACATCTTCTCGGGTGTCTCTCACTTGTTAGCTATTTATATGTAAATCACTAGTTGTAACAGATTCCAGCCAACGTTCACGTTCCACGAAAATGCGGGTTAGTGTAATAATTTATTATAAAACTGCATTACACTCAGCCCTAAAATACTGTTCGCGTGCTACAATCGCCAATATAGGTGTATGTGAGTCATATAAAGGGGGGGGGGGGGTTCTTTTCTTCATTAAGATATTTTTTAACTATCATTCTTGAGATAGAACACCTTCACAGGCAGACATTATTTGCTTTAGAAATCAAATTGAATATATGAAAAAGAAAGAAACGTTTGCAAATTTAATTTTAATGTAATGACTTCATCATACATTTTGCAATTTATGAACTGTGGCTACTTACTTCGAAAGTGATGTCCATTTGAAACGAGTTCCGAGGATGACACCAGCTTGGAGATAAGCGTTCCCGAAGTTTGCGACGAAATTGGTTCGTGTTTGAGTAACCATTCTGAAATTCAAAAATAAAGAGCAGTTTCATCGAAGTAAGCGGAACAACAATAAAATTGACTGCAACTTTAACTCTGGAAATTGCAAAATGGTGCTAGTTACAAAATTTGTTCTAGATGCACTTGCCTTGTGCAATCACTGGCTTTAATTCCTCTATTACCAGATGAACCCTAAAGTAATTAGTTTGAAAAGTTAATTAGGGACATGTTATTTATTAGCCAAATAAGCATTTCAATATTTAGTGAAAGTGATGCCTCGTCTTCGAGTGATCCAGATTAATAAGCAGATTTGCGCTATTTGCGACAGGCAATATTTAGGAAATATATTAATGTTGGAATAAAACAGAAACCTTACCCGCCGTGGTTGCTCAGTGGCTATGGTGTTGGGCTGTTGAGCACGAGGTCGCGGGATCGAATCCCGGCCACGGCGGCCGCATTTCGATGGGGGCAAAATGCGAAAACACCCGTGTGCTTAGATTTAGGTGCACGTTAAAGAACCCCAGGTGGTCAAAATTTCCGGAGTCCTCCACTACGGCGTGCCTCATAATCAGAAAGTGGTTTTGGCACGTAAAACCCCAAATATTAAAAAAAAAACAGAAACCTGTGCGTTTAACGGCCAAGAGGTGATATACGTCATTCAGAGGAGAATAATGGAGTAGCAGTGATTAATTTATCCAAGAAAGCTGCTAAAAAGCGCTTTTAGGACAGGGATAAAGAACATTTTATTATCAGGGAAAAAGCTCAGAGGTCAGAATTCCACGACAGGTGAGCAAATCTGCATGTCTGCACTGTTCAGGTGATCGAGACGTAGCTGCACAACGCTGACATTGGGCAGGAGGTGACCAATGTACAGTCGGCATCATGTTTACGTAAAGGGGGAGAACGGCGGTCCCCGGGGCGCTCCTGATACAGCCAGGGACGTCTAGAGATAGTTGCTGGGCCACGGCTGGTCTCGAAGGAAAGCGCGCGCTCTCCTAGAGATCGGCCATGGCTGGGCACGTTTGGTAGCAGCAACTACCGCTAGGCATCGCTGGCAGTAGGCCAGTGCCGTCAGTACCTGAGGGAGGGCCAGTACGAGAACGCTAGTTTGACGAGCGGCATAGGAGCCAGCTGTGGAAGATGACGACGACGAACTCGCGGGCTGTGGCACGAGCGCGAGGAGTGGCATGACCGCGAGGGGCAGTATGGGAATGCTGGCATGACAAGTGGCCTCGGAGCAAGCTACGGAAGAAGACGAAGACGAACGCGCGAGCAGTAGCACGAGCACATTCGCGCGGTTACGTCGAGCGACGGCGACGCTCAACCCAGGAACGGGCGCCTTAGAGCTGCGCTCTAAAAATTCACCGACAACTGCGATACTCCGTAATGCTAAGTTTGAGTGCAGCTCTATACGTGAAAGACGTATGCATGTCAATATTTTGTATTATGATTATATATAGGGGGACGGTTAATATTTGAAAGAGAACGCTGTGAATAGTGTGACTGGCGTGGACAATCTGTCTCGTGTGGCACATTGCAAAGGGAGCCAGGTGGGGCGCGATTGCCTCGATAATCGGGGGATCGCGAGATGCAGCTCGTGGGTGACGCATGGGTGCGATTCACAGCAGCCGCCGCATACATACCTCCTTTCTTGCTGCGCTTTATTTCCATATATGGTAATGATGGACGCGCTCACTGCTTGCCTTATCGACGGCGTCTCCGGCGAACACACGACGGCGCGTTACTCTCGCGCCATTTCGTAGCGGTCATCGCTGCAGAGCCCGTCTTGCACGGCACTACGCTTTTCTTGCCACGCTTTAGCCATACCATCCTCCTCTCCTTTTATTCTGGCACTCTCTTTTTTTCACCACCTTCCATCCCCCGCTGCGCTCCTCGTTCGCTCCTTCATCCTTGGCTGTGCTGGTTCGCTCCGTTGCGCCGAGGACGCCGACGGACATCAACGCTCAACGCAGGAATGGGCGCCTAAGAGCTGCGCCCAAAAAGAGTAATTGATTTAGATCGAGTATTATGGAGTAAACAAAGTAATCGTTAAATTACAAAATTGCCAAGACACGTAATTGGTTACGAGTAATCATTTACGTGCAATTTGTTACGTACAAGTCCGACTGCAATGTGGCTGTCGCATCTCGTAGTCACTGCTCACATCACTGTGCGTCGGTAAGAGGTTCAGGTTATATGTTCTGCACTGAATTTACGATGGACCTAAAGATTCACTTAGACTCACTTACGTAGACTAAGATTTAAAAATAGCTATAAAATACACAAAAACGAACATCCTACACAGAAAATGAATGAAAGCGAGTGGGAATACTAGAGCGGTACGGAATGTGGCTCTAGTTGTTTGTGTAAACATACTTTAGACTATGGTCTAATTGACTACGTGCTCAAAGAACTTGATACATCAGCCACATTTGTGTACGTAGGCACGCATTGTGATATTCATACCACCAAATTATTAGAGTCTTTGGGTCAAATTCTTTTGACCCACAGTACGCTTCCAACATGTATATATAAGCGAGCGTGATAGAAAAAATGGTTCAGATTCCAGGCGCTGTAGAAATCGATGTTATGCGAAGCATTTTACAAGCAGCTGGCTATGGAGCATTGTTTGGGGTTGCGCAAAGCATTACCAGGTTGACCAATTTGTTTGTGCAAATTCAGTAGTTGTGGGTCTGACACGAGTAGAATGAACTGGAATTGACGCGAGTGCTTGTAGGTGACGACAGCAGCCAGGTGACGGTGGCAGTGACGACGAGTGCATGATTTCTACGAATGGCCGAATTGACGTAAACGAGCGGCATGGCAGTTCAAAATGTATAAGAAAAGTAGAAAGTAAATGCTCACTGACAGCAGTACGTGGCATCACTTATAGGATGCAAACGGGTGACTTGACAGCACTATTGTAGAATAACCTTAAGCCCATGTTCTTCTTCATAGCCATTAGGACAAGTTGAGTGGTGCACCTGCTATTGGCCAAGCCGTGAAGACGCTACCATAATGGAATTCGATGCAGCATTGTCGTACTCGGACACTATGTGCACCAGGAAAGATCACGCCTCGATGTTTGATGACACGCCCTGGAAACGACGAGAAGGGCCGTGAAAGTCCAGTACAAGCTTTGGGAGAAACGAGGAGACGGGGCGTTGCTGTGCGGCGCTCGAAAATCAACGCTCGTGCGAAGCCTGTTTTTTAATCATGCGACCACCACGCAGTATTCTGCTGCCGAAATGCCGGAGTCTTCTCATACGTGCCGCCTGGCTCGAGCGCAGATTGCACTCAAGAATCAGAGGCAAGACTTGGATTGCAAAGCTTGAATGACGATGCGATGACCATCATGGCTACATGAACACGAGCATATAGTCATCGGCCAAAGTTAGTATACAACTGGGTCCTTTGGGTCGGCACAGGTTCTTGTCATGGTAATAATGTCATGCCGTTCATGCATGTCGTGCACCTATTTAATTTTTGTCAGGCAATCCATGACATTCATGCGAATCATGTCGCGACTTGACATACATACCATGGCATCTATGCCAATCATTCTATGACATCCATAGCATGGTATGTCATTAATGTCACACTTGCATGTCATGACACACATATCCAGAATATTTCCAGAAATGAATGTCATTTCATTTTCGAACAAGTTATATATCAGGGTATCCATGAGATGAATGAAATGACATGACGTGCATGTCATGACTTGACTGTCATGAATGGCATGAGTTGATGGCATCATGGTCATTTTTTTAACTCGATATGTGCCACGATATATGTGGTGGGGCATGCGTGCATGACAGGACCGTAATTACATGGAATGAGATGTTCATGCATATCACGTCATCAAAATCATGTCACGCAATTGACGGTTTGCAAAAATGCTGTTGCGCATGAAAGAACGCGGGTGCCACGAGCATCCTCTACACGGCTCTACGCAGCCCTAGCGTGCCTTGAGACGCCGTTTTGTGGTGGTTTTGATCGCGGTATCTTCGTGAAAAGGCTGGCTAGTGGTGTTGCGGATGGGTGCACAAATTGCTTCACTCGCAAACAGAGCACGAGTTTATTTCGGTTCCCGTCGGGGAAGAGCTATCCGGCGAGGAAAGCCGCATGGATAAGCGACGGCCGGAGGTGTCACCAGAGCACCCAACATGCTCGCTCCTCGCAAATCCGGTTCTAATCGTGCTACTTGCGGCTACTGAATTGTCATATGCCAGTGCCGCGAGGTTATTTTGGCCTGCAAGCTTCGAGACGCCCTTAAGCGCAGCCGCATTTTGCCGGAATGTGGGAAGCTCAAGATGGACGAGGATGGACAGAGCTTGAGAAAGCGCAGTGGTGTCCCTCAGTTGTCGCTGACATGTAATTATAATAAATATTATAAAATGATGTCGAAAGTGCGCCTCATATGACAAGCAGCGCCCAGCATTACACATCTCAAGGGATCGAAACACACTCTCTGAGGGTAGTTGGTGTCACCGACGGGCACCGCGCAGCGACTTCTGTGCGACGGAGTTCACCTGGTTTGCTCTTTTCTGCCGACGGTGTACAGATATCTACGTGTATTTTCATTTAGCCTCTTAATAAACATGCATGCGTTAAAGAGTTCACAAATAAATACGCGCTCAATTGCTAGCAGAGGCTTCTTAGCAACCGGCGACACCTAAGGCTAGCCAGCAAGGCCTACCGTCTTCATTGGTGGCAGTTAGTGCATGCAGTCGAGGGAACGGCGCACCCGTTTGAGACTTTCCCGTATTTACCGTGCGCGCAACAGGACCGTCATAATAAGACAAACAGCCCTGTGAAACTTTACCTTGTAGCAGATCGGCCGTATTAGTGCGGTAAACTTTCCTAAGCGGAGCATGACGCTTGGCCCGCTGACTTCATCGGCAGCCGCCGATCGCTCGAGCCGATAGGGCTAGCTCCTGTTTATCCATGCAGCAGCCGACGGCGCTTGCAATTAAAACGTCACGAGTCCTAAAGCGTTTATTTTCGTGAGCCTTCTAGCGTCTGGACCATTATGTCACGCTTAAATGAACATAGAGTTGATTCCCTCAATACTCTGTCGGCAAGAATTAGCATACGAGGCGAGCCGCGTTGCACGGTGGTCGCTGCGTGCGGCCAGTCTGCGAAACCAAGTGTGGACACTCGACGACACATGGGCAGTGTGTTTCGACGGCGTACACTCCGGTCTTTGTTGAATGAGTGCACGTCGCTGGCACCAGTCCCGTGCTGGCATCAGCAGCCTCCGAATATATGATATTTTTAACCTAATCGTCTTCCTTACATACGAAGCCTCGATGAGCCTGGAGAATAGCGTCAGTTTTAGAAAGCAGATACTGCCATACGCGATCAATTTGAACGGTACGCTTCGATAAGTCGGAGGTCCATGTCATGTATGAAAACTGAAAAGGAGTGGCGGCGTCTTCAATTATTTTTGCCGCAGTGAACACACGCGGCTGCTGCGGCAGAGGCCAGGCAGAAGCCGTGAAACCAAACTAGCTTTCTAGCTGCATACTCTCACACGCAGAGTGCTGCAACTTCGCCTGCGGGGCGCCAGGTAGCGCTCACTATTTCTCAAACCATCAATTCATGGCCTCTATATCAGGACACGCATGTCATTCACTTGACGTCATTTATGTCAGGTCATGCGCTCATATCTTGTCATTTATTCCAAATATATATATATATATATATACTTAAAGAAACGAGGACACCATCACGTTCTTCATACCATTTATGTCGTGACATGCTCGCCATGACAAGCATGTGGTATAATTGACGTCGTGGTGGACTTGTCATTCATGCCGTGGCGTCTATATCCTGTCATTCATGTCAGGCATTTTATTTATATCCTGATAAGTATAGAGTTACGGAAACGACCATAACAGCATGGTAGGTATTCTGTAAGAGTCCACCTAGTGGACTGTTAATTTGCCGGCTGCTGATTAGATGCAGCTGTACGAGCGAGGGAGAGACGAACGGCCCTAGCCAATCAGCACTGTCCGAAATGGACAGTCCACTAGGTGGACTCTTACGACTAACCCCCCATGTCATTTATGCCAATATGTAATGACAAATATGTTATGCATTAACATCATGATATGTCATCCTTGATTTTCATGTATATATATCATACTGTCCCCTGCCTATTCTGCTATATAGCCAATTGAAGAAAAAAGGACGATGGCGTCACAGACAGACAGACAGACAGACAGACAGACAGACAGACAGACAGACAGACAGACAGACAGACAGACAGACAGACAGACAGACAGACAGACAGACAGACAGACAGACAGATAGATAGATAGATAGATAGATAGATAGATAGATAGATAGATAGATAGATAGATAGATAGATAGATAGATAGATAGATAGATAGATAGATAGATAGATAGATAGATAGATAGATAGATAGATAGATAGATTCAAAACGCCTGAAGTTCGCAAAGGATGCTTCGCATTAAAAGAAAGTGATTGCATTAGTGAACACAGGAGCAGAAGTGCGTAACTGGATAGTCACAGCTGGTAGCAATTAGTTGACCCTCAATCCGACCCACCGCATATGCCATTAAATTAACTTCGGACATCTGCTTCGCCAAGTGCACTTGACTCGTTCAGAAGAACGGCACCGACGCTAAATGTAGCTTCGGGTGTCAGCCACTTCTAATAAAGCTGTCATGGCCACTAAGCAGAAAGAACTGACAGCTTCCCCCCCCCCCCAACGATAGGTTCTGCAATCATTTTAGCGTGGCATTTCTCGTTTCTTCATTACGACATATTAAGAAGCAGATCTCGCTGGCAGAACGTGATGTGCGACGAGCCGCTCGCACATCAGGGCTTAACGCTTACCGTGGCACTACAGGGCTTAACGCTTACGCGTTCACAATACGTGGCTTAGCGCCACGGTAACCGAAACGATGACAGAATCAAAGGTCTGAACCCAACCATCGATCAACCACCGCAACCCCGGTAGGACCTCTCAGCAGAATGGAAGTGGGGGAGCGGAGGGGGGGAGGATAGTGTGAGCAACGCGCGACAAATACGTCTACGCGCTCGGCCTATACGTTGCATGTACGTACGTTCAGTGCTCACACAGCTGGATGCTGCGAGCGCGCAGGGCCAGAAATGGTAGAAGGGGGGTGAAGCAGGCCACAACGCCTGGCCACCTCCAAGGAAAAAAGTAAAAGCGAGGCATCGCGTTAGCGCATTGCCGAAACACGCCCAGAAACACACCACCGACCAAATTGCCTCCATTCTCTCGGTTCCTCCAGCTTTACCAGTTTGATTGCGCAACAAGAGAGGAAAGAAAATGTATGAGAAGAATGACCTTCCGGTCAGGTTGTAGCGGCCCTCGCGCTCTATACAGCCTACTAGCGCGTCGGCGCACGATGACGTATGGCTCGCTGTAGACTGGCGTTGACCTAGCGACGTTTCTTGCTGGAGATTAGCGAGGTTGTCGGGTTTTCCATTTGTCTCCTTTTCGTCCATTTTACGATCTAAACGCTTAGACAGTTGATAGCCAATCTGTCGAAAGATGTTGAAACGGCGGACAGGCTTTCACACAGAAAAGAAAAAGAAAGAAACAAGAACGCCCGACTATGCTCATATCATTTTGCAACGCAGAGATTTTGTTGTATTACCAGGATTCTCGATAGGCTTCATGCCCCTTCAGTACTTTCACAGGCTCTTTTTTATTATTTTGTGTGCGTGCTTTCCAAAACTACTCAAAGTTTCAACTGCAACGTTGCTATTCTTGTAATTTATACCTGTCATACACATAATCCTGTCGCGCTGTGAAACATGTGCGCTCTTACTTTTCATTATTTTTTTAAAGGCGTATTTCACAGTAGCTGCAAGACTGCGACAGGTATGGCCCTTTATATGATTTATGAGCCGTACCAAGAGGCTGCGTGACGGCTTGGTTGATACAGCATGTTGTTTTCTCTCGCCCTTGCGCAGTGGAGTCGTTGATGCTCGGTGTCGCACAGTGACGATGCTCGACCTGGCAGAACGAGAAAGAAAGCACTGCGCCCATACGTATATACTTTCAGTTCTATCATGGTTTACTTTGGGTAAATGCGATCAAACACCGGAAACTAGGGCCAGTTTTGTTACCCCGTCAGTGATAGCGCCGCAGTCGTAAATTGTATTTCACATCGACAACCAAGAGCGCTGCTTTCGTTATTAAACGTAAGGTGTTGGCAAGCCTGAAAGTTTTGTTGCACAAAATTTAATTAAATATGGAATAAACAGAAGCAAAAATAGAGCTTTATAACTATTCCAATTAGGAGCTTTACAAAGTGGTGATCGCCAACAGAAAGAATCTGTGTCAATAGTCGAGCCAGTTTTGGCTGTATTCCAGCAGTGTGTATAGGGTGCCTTGACGCGAGCGCGCTCCCAGCCATGTAAGACTTCATGCTGTGAGAGCTGGGGTCGGGCATAAAATAAGTGGTAGTTGGCCAATGCGGTCGTCCGACACATCCACGCTAAGGACGTAGTTGAAGGGAGGGACTTGTTCTCATCGAGAACGAGGTATATGGAATTTATTTACAATATCTACAAGGAGGGTGGAGAACATTACATTTCATCAGTCTAGCATGACTGAAAAAGAAAGCACTTCGAACAGCCGGAAACGGCTCCTTAAGAACCCTCTGCCCTCCCTAGATCCCTAGGTGAGGGAAAACTGCCGTTCAACTTTCATCCAATGGGAGCGTCCAAAGTCATCGTAGTCGACCCGCGTTTGAGGGGAGGGCTCACACACTCACCACTTCCGCACTTTGGTTTCACTGAACACACCGAGCTGAGAGGTGTCTCGTAGACAGGGGTTGATATGCTTGACCCAAGCAGGCGCCTCTTGATTTCAGAGCTGACCTCGCAGTTAGACACCGCCTCTGTCGATTGACTGTAAAGATTTCTGAGGCCCGTGAGAAAGCATCGCAAAACACCCTTTGCATAAGTTCCCTTGCTCCAAACAGACCGTGAAGGTGACAGCGAACCAACTAACAATACTCGGCCGCCGAACGTGGCTAGACTTGCCGGCGCCATTGGGCTTTCCGAGGAGGCGCATTGTTGGCTTTACAAAGGACGTTTCTTCGAAGGACGTTTCTCCGAAGATCACCAGCCCTGTAGGTCGATCGAAAGAACTGCAGCGTGGTGGGAAGGGTTTTCTGGTCAGTACCCCTGCAGGCCGATCGTAACAGCTCCTCCGTGGCTTGGGAATTCTCGACTGGCCAGTGCTGATAAAACCACTGGGCAGGTTAGAGAATGGCTGGTGCCAAGTGGGGGATACCTTGGCTTGCAGCTACCAGCTGTGAAATGAAGACACCGCCCCAAAACGTCGAACAAGGACAGGCAACTACAAAGCGAACCTCACAATATGGCTCCGCACGGAAATGACGTATCTTGGATCTCACTTTGGACCTGCTAGGCTTCAAATCAAACAAAAGTGCAGAAACAACAAATGCTGCATTTCGCTGCGCCAATTTCTTGAAAGAATTTCGTGCTCACAAATTGAGCAATCATGGAGGGAGTCCTGCTAAATTAGAGGGGATCTTCTAGGCTTAACAAATTTAATATTAACAACCCCAAAATTTAGACGGGATCCCTAAACGAAGAATTCAAATTAGCCTGCTCAAACCATCCGCATTCCTATGCAACTTTCCCTTCTTATATCCAACGGAGTTGTACTCTTGGAGAGTGAGGCTCCATGCTGCGGCCGTTATTGTGTGACATTTGATTGAGCCACGTCAGCGGACAGTGGTCGGTCTCGAAGACGGACCTCTCTCCATACAAGTAACACGAAAACTTCTGGGCTGCCCAAACTAAACCAGCACATTCCTTGTCTGAAGCGCTCTAGGCTTCCTCTCTTGCAGTTAGTTTACGGCTGGCATAGAGGATAGGATGTTCCTCATTATCATCGCCGACCTGACTAAGTACCACGCTCATACCCCTGTCGCTTGCATCGCACTGAACCATGAATTCCTTTGTGTAGTCTGGCGCGCGAAGCACACGACGAGAAACCAATAGCGTTTTGAATCTTTGGAAAGCGTTCTCTTGATCCTTATCCCAGTGTACGCTACTCGGTGCTCCCTTTCGGAGGGCGTCCGTTAAGAGACTTGCCATTCGGGAGTAATTCGGAATGTCCCGTTGATAGTACCCCACAAGTCCCAAAAATGAACGAAGGTCTGTTTTCGTGCGCGGCTGAGAAAATTGTCCAATCATAGCTATTTTCAGCTCGGCCGGCCGTCTCGCGCCTTGGCCGACAACATGGCCCAGATAAGTAACCTGCGGGCAGCCAAACCTACACTTTCCCGCCTTCATCGTTAAGGCTGCTTCCCTCAACCGAGAGAATACTTGTTTGAGTGCGGTACGTGCTGTTTTCGGCTGTCCCGAAAAATTGCTACATCGTCAAGATATGACAAGGCGAAGTCCTGCAAGTCTTTTAGGACAATATCCATTAACTTAGAGAAGCTAAACAGTGCGTTCTTCAGTCCGAAGCTGAGGGCGAGAGTGCGAAAAGTGCCTACAGGTGAGATAAATGCGGCATAGTGGCTAGCAATTTCTTAAGGGAATTTGCCAGTATCCCCGCACGAGATCTATAGTTGAAATGTGTTCAGCAGGGCTAACTCTTTCGATTCGTTCCTTAATGTTGGGTATCGGGTACAGCTGATCCATAGTGATGGCATTTAACTTCCTGTAGTCAACACACGGACGAGGGTGCTTATTAGGGGTTTCTGCAAGTATTAGCGGTGACATGTAGTCACTCTCAGCGGGTTCAATAACTCCCAACTCTAGCATGCGCTGTATCTCTGCCTCCATAATTTCTCTCTGTCGTGGAAACACCCTTTGAGGCTTTGATCTTACGGGTTCGATTGATGTCAGCTCTATTTCATGCGTTGTTAGTTCGGTTCTAAATGGCCGATCGCTGTATCTGTCAAGATATTCCCTTAACAGCCCTCTTAGCTCACCTAGCTGCTCGGGTCCAAGAGAGTGCGAGCTTACCGAATGCTTTATCACTTATTCTAGGCTGATGCGAAAGTTGTAAATCACCTTATACTCATTAAACTGGGTACTAGTGTCATCCTGTTCCTTGATGGTAAAGTTAACGACTCCGCTCCGCTCAACGTACGGCTTCATCAGATTGCAGTGGTATACCTTCACCTCCTTCCTACGAGCGGGTATTTTCAGAGCATAGTATCTGAAAGTTTGTGCAACACTTTAACGGGTCCGTCCCAGTGAGCTTCAAGATTGTTCTTTCTTGACGGTTTGAGGATCATTACCTGGTCTTCGGCGTTAAACGTACAAAGCCTCGCATTCATCTCGTAATAGAACTTGGCGTTCTTTTGAGTTACTTAGTGTTCTTTTCGACTAGTTCTTCAGTTTCAGTTAGCCGTTCCATCAGATTTAGCATGTATTCTACCACTGTTGGACACTCTCCTCTTCCCTCCCACATCTCTTTTAACATTCTCAGTGGAGAACGGAGTGTGCTCCCATACACTAATTCTGCTGGCAAGAACCCTATAGCCTCATGAGGGACCCTTCACAAAGGAAAAAAAAAAAGTGGCCGGAACACAATTCTCCCAGTACTCCTTGAGCTCGTAATGGCATTCAGTGCCCGCAAAACTCGCTTAAGCACTGAATGCCACCTCTGTACAATATTTGACTGCGGTTGATAAACGGAACTGCGTATCAACTTTGCCCCGCACTTTTGTAAGAATGTGGAAGTCAGTGAGCTGGTGAATACTAACCCTTGATCCACCTGAATTTCGGCTAGAAACCCAATTCGTGCGAATACTGACAAAAGCGCCTTTACTACTTCGGTGGAGCTGAGATCTTTCAAAGGGATTGCTTCTGGAAACTCCGTAGCCGGACACAGCATGGTAAACAATTACCTGTAACCCGACTTTATCTTTGGTAGAGGCCCTACCGTGTCTATGACAAGTCGTTTGAAAGGTTCTGCTATTAAGGGCACTATCCTTTAGTAGAGCTTTCCATGTTTCTCCCGGTTTACCAGAACGCTGGCAGACGCCGCATGATGGTACAAAGTTTTCTACTTCTTTGAAACAGCCAGGCCAGTAGTATTCCATAAATAATCTTTCCTTCTATTTCTTTATGCCTAGGTGGCCAGACTACCCATTTCCATGACAGAGACTCAAAAGGTCCTCCCTGTACTTCATAGGTACTACTAACTGATCTAGAATCCTGCCCTTTCGGTCTCTGTAGTGCCGATACTACAATCCTCTTCTCTCTTGTATCGTCATGTTGCGCCTAGCAATGCCTTCTTTAGCTGTGCGACGCAATTTAGCTAAGCTGTCGTCATTCTTTTGCTAGGCTGCCAATAATTCTCTGTCCTCGCGTAAGAGTCGATGAAAGTTTTTTGAGGCCGGTGATAGTAACGACCCTGTCTCACTTTCGAGTGCGTCAACTGGCTCTTCCTTCAAGCGTGAACTTTGACACCATAGTGATACGCTCTCATTGAGCTGGTCAGCTGGCAGGGTTTCCTCAACCGTTTTTCGTCCCTCGAGCCTAGCCCGGATTTGGTTACTGAAGTTACCTCCTTTGCTACTACCCCTCGAGCAGCTTTTGCATTTTCAGCCAAAAGCGACGCGACTTTACGAGCTTGGCCTCGCGTCAACGCCTGTACTACGCCCTCTCCCACTTTAAGCCCTTTGTCACGAAATAACTGATCCGACCGATTCGAAAAAATCTTACGATACTGCAGTCACAAGAATTTGGAAACTGCAACCTCGGTCACGAACCCCCCGAACGGTTCACTGATTTTAACTTCGGCCACGGGCAGACACACGCTGTGTTCTTCTACAACCTGTTTGATCCATGCTACTTCTCCCGTGAAGTCATCTACCGTTTCGTAAGACGGATGGACAATGTTCATAGTGGCGGCACTGTCTCGCAGCACCCAGCATGGTTTGCCATTAATTTGCAGGTCGTGAAGATACCGGCTTAAAAGTTTCATATTCTTGTCTTTTTCATTCACGTAGGAGAAAACGACGCTAGGCCTTCCGCAGTTTACAGCGATATGTCCGAGCATGTGGCACTTATAGCAGCGGATCGGTCTTTTAAAAGACTCGAATTTTCTTTTCTGCTTTTTTTGTGCGGTTTCCCCGTTTGACTTCTCCTTGCTCTTTTCTGAGGTGTTTTCCTCCATGTCTACCGGCTCAGGTCATCTAGTTTGAGAACCCTTTTTGAACTGAAATGGTTTCCGCGGTCCAGTTCGACCATCCCAATTTCCGTCGTCGGCTTTCAGCTTTCTACGCGTTGCGTACTCTTTGGGTAATTCATCCTCCCTTTTCACAGTGTTTAGGATTCCTCTGTCCTGTGGCCACAGCTTCACAGGTTGTGGGATGCTTTTGTAAAACTACTCTACATGCATTCAATAATCATGTGTCTGCTCTCGTACACTTCCGCACTTTTCAACCAGTCGACTAGGTTGGCCTTGAAGCCGTGTGCAAACTCCCGATACCGCTCGCTATCCTGCTTGCCCGTGCTTTTAAACCTTTGCCAAAAAGCTTCGGATGAAAGGCGGTACTTCTTCAAAAGACTAGACTTAACCTTCGCATAATCATATGCATCTAGTGCACTGAGTCTGGCGATTACTTTCGCAGCCTCACATGGCAACATAGACAGCAACCGCTGCTGCCATGTGCTCGGACCGAAGTTCACCTTCGCACAAGTCCTTTCAAAATTTCCTAGGAACAAGCCTATGGCGTTCTCGACCTCAAATCGCTTTAAAAGCCTGTCCATACGGTATGATTCTGCCTCACTTCATCATTACAGAGCCCCTTCACTTCCTTGACACATCTCCAAACGTTTTATTTCAAGGTCAAGTTGTATTTTTCTCAACTCGTGACCTTTCTCGCGTTCCTCTCTGTCCCGTATCTCTCTCTCTCTCTGTCCCGTTTCTGTCTTTTCCTAAAAAGTTCGAACCCAATTTCAATGTCCTCCTCACTGGCCTGTTCGGAAATCAGCTTCAATATTTCCCATTTTAGCATTTCCTTGTATACCTCTAGGCCCAGTTCCTCACCAACAATCAACAAATCGTCTCTCAGCATTCTCCTAAACTCCGTGATTGCTGCTTTACTGCCTTCGTCATGCTCGCTAAACATCCCTAGGTAAACACAACCTAGCTAACAGTCAACAATCCAGCTTCCCTGCTGTTCTGAACTGAACCACAAAATGAAGCCAAGAGAGACAAAGCAAAAACCAAACACTCACCGCAGACACCGCAGCAGGTCGGAAAGTCCGTCTCTCCACTGGTAGCCAGTTGTAAGATTTGGGGTCGGTCATGAAGTAAGTGGTAGCGGGTCCATGCCGTCGTCCTACTCGTCCACGCTAAGGACGCGTTGTTGAAGGGAGGGACTTGTTCTCAGCGAGGACGAGGAATATGGGATTTATTTACAGTGCCTACAAGAAGGATGGAGAATGCTACATTTCATCAGTCTAGCATGACAGAAACAGAGAACTGAACTGAACAGCCCGAAACGGCTGCTGAAAGCCCCTCTGTCCTCCCTAGATCCCTAGGTGAGGGAAAACTACCGTTCAACCTTCGTCCAACGGGAGCGTCCAAAGTCATCGTAGTCGAGCCGCCTTTGAGGGTGAGGGTTCACACACTCACTTCCGCACTTTGGTTTCACTGAACACACCGAGGTTGAGGATTCTCGCAGAGAGGGGTTGATACGCTTGACCCACGCAGGCGCCTCTTGATTTCAGAGCTGACCCCGCAGCTAGACGCCCGATGTCTCCATTAACTGTGACACTTTCTGGGGCCCGGGATAAAGCACCGCAAAACGCCCTTTTCCAGGAGTTCTCTCGCTCCAAGCAGACCATGAAGGCGACAGCGAACCAACTAACAATACTCGGTCCGCCGAACGTGGCTAGACTTGCCGGCGCCGTTGGGCTGTCCGAGGAGGCGCATTGCTGGCTTTACAAAGGGACTCGTCGCAGCGGGCCGAGAAGGTTCGAAGGGTGCTTCTCCAAAGATCGCCCCGCCTGCAGGTCGATGGAAACAACTGCAGCGGGCTGGGAACAGTTTGCAGTTCAGTACCCCTGCAGGCCGATCGTAACAACGCCCACATTTCTTATCGTCAGTCTTTCATCGTCGTGTCCGGCTTTTCGTGATTTTCGCTTATTTATTTATGGTTTCAGTGCTTTGCGAGTGCGCATGCGAAACAATAGTTGCAGCCCAATTGAATTGAATTGTGGGGTTTTACGTGCCGAAACCACAATCTGGTTGTGAGGCACGCCGTAGGGGGCACCCGGAATAATTTCGAGCATCAGGGGATCTTACACCTGCCCCCAATACACGGGAAAAAAAGTTCCAGCCTCGCTACACAATAGACTAAGTACTGAGAATATCTCGAGGTAAGATAAGACGTTGATTGTTTAAAGTTGGATTTTACTTCACACAGGCCGCAGTGCACCGTTTTTATTCCTTCAGTAGCTAGCTACGTCATTCTTGCATGTAAAATAACTTGTACGGAGCTCTAACGAGCAGTTATGTTACACTAACGGTTCCGAGGATGTTTATTTCAAGATGGTAATAATGGCTGTTCTTATGTGTACAGAAGTATAAAAAAGTGTCCCAAGTACTGTGATCATCAGGCAACGTCGCATGTGATCAAACAGCAACACAACGGTTGACATGCCCAAGACAATAATGACAGATAGAACACGCACAGATGCTCGGCGAGTGATACTTCGCCGTCCAGTAATTCCTTTGTGGCTGCTGCCATATACTGTTTGTGTTTGCGGTGCTTGTTGACTGTCATTAACGACATACGAGGTAATGTATACTTTTCGTAGAGCTATATGGACTCCGAATGTTGCAATAAGCAAAACAGCACATATTTCCGTGCTTTGTAAAATCAGTGTCTTGCGAATAAATGTAAGAATAAACGCTGATATCAAACGACAATATAACCACTCCTTCTTTCTGTAATTACACAAGGCACGTAAATAAAAGCATACGAACAACTTGAGCGCGACTTCTGGCGTTTCCACGAGACGATTTCATACATTTCTTTAGACCGCATTTTTCTTATGAAGAGTGTGAGATTTTAAAGTATTGAAGATTTTTAGCCACACAATATAAACTTGCTCATTGCGTCTGACATAGTTACAACAATAAAAATCGAATCCAAGAATGATAAAATGATTGCTTATTATTTAGAAGCGTAGTGTACCGAAAGATGCGATTACGATGAACTGCTCGGACCCAAGAAATATTAAATTGGGACGTGTATGTGGGTGCTCCTCCACAGAATATGCATGTCAGTGCGCCCGAAAACTAAAACCGAAAAGAAGCCCTCCACCGCGGCTTCTTTGAGTATGACATTACAGCTGCTGTGCAAGGCACACTCAGTGGCAAAATGAGTGCTAGCAGTAACATTACACGTCCCTTATACTCCATGGGAGTGTCAGTTATTCAGATAAGTGTCCTGCGATGTGAGTCGACTGGACACCCAACACCCATCATGTATGCATATAAATACCCAGCACGGTAGCTTTAATGGCTATGGTGTTGCGCTGCTGACTTTCACGTCTGTATAGAGCAGCCGCACTTCAATGGGTGCGAAATGGAAAAACGCTCGTGTCCTCAGATTTATGTGCACATTGAAGAACCCCAGGTGGTGAAAATTATTGCGGAGTCTAGTAATACGGTGTGCCACATAGTCATATTGCGGTTCCGGCACTTAAAGTCCTAGAATTTAGCTCAATTTTTTTTAGTGTACGTATTGCACGAACGACCAGGTTAAATTTAGGACAGGCGCCTATTCCGCTTGTTTATGATATGTATTTGGGTGATTTTTTATAGCGCCATGGAAGTACTGCAAAGTTCGCGTAAAAGAACAACTGAGCGTTACACTTTATTGTCGTGCGTCCTCTGTTCCTGTCTTAAGTTTGCGCTATTGCTCCGACAATACTACAAGCGCAGGCTCAAGTTATGTTAAGGAAGCCAGATCATCAGTTTATACTTGGTTGTTTTCGCAATGTCTGTAACTCTGTTTTTCAACGCCTGCCTAGCTCCCCCAGACTTCTCTCAAACGACTATCCGAATATGTCATTAACTTATCACGAAAGTATAGGCCTTGATTTTGGGCAAGATAACTTCGGGTGTCCTCGTAATGTTAACGGACTGAATACTGATGCAACAAGTAAGCCGTACAGATCTTCACCTTTCCTATGATGAAATCAGTGCGATAAATCAAGCAACGTACACTTCGATATACAACGAATACCGTTTCTAAACGCTGTGCGCATGCTCTTAGCTTCACTTCCAACTGCGCCATGGCTGGGCCGCCATTGTTACGACGAGTCACACCATAGAGCTGCTCCGCTTTGGCTTGCATAAATAGCCGCTTCAGTGAAAATGGCCCCGGTTTCTTCTGTTTTCGCATGTAAAATTGCCGTGAACATTTACGTACGAAGTGGATTACCGCAACGCGCCACGCATACACGGACACCTCATCGTGGAAGGTAGCATTGAAAGATGAATTTGCAACAGCCACTTTTACAAAGGTGCCTAGTCCGTTTTCCGTCATTCCACTTTAGTACAGGTTCAACAACAAAATGAAGCGCAATAGCACTACGAAAGCCTCCTTGATAGAATGTTGTGTCCATTATCACTACAACAAATACAACTGCGGAAACAAGAAGTTCGACCGCAAAGTTTAGTTCCACTGATTGCCATTAGAAGTGTCGCTTCAACAGAAAGGGGGTAGTGCGTTGCTGTTTGAGGCCCGAGCTGACTGCCTGAGAACGAGGACGTACCGGAGGGAATGCTTGTAATAGGATGAGACATGTCTGCTGCAGAAGAAGACTGGAGAGATTAATTACATATTTATGGAATATAAAGATATGCATCCATTTAGCCAGAACCAGAAGGAACGTTCACCCTCCAGAAGAGTTGGAACTAAAAATTTATTTGAGTATTACCTGGTCAGCGGTAGAGACCAGGAAGGTACGATTGAATTCTTGGGGCAAATAATATTAGGAAAGATGGTGACGGGGCTGTCATAGGCATAACAATTACACAAAAAGAACTGGAGGCATATAGAATGCTTGCTTGGAGTATAGGTATATTAAAGCGTAATTATCCAGCGCAAGCTATGGGAGACTGTCGACGCCCTAATTCAAATAAGGTGCTTATGATCGTCGTCGTTTATTGTTTGTTGCAAATATAACATCCGTGATGTTGGCCTATCACTTATTCCTCAAAGACGATGGCTCATTTTTAACCAAAGGCCAATACTAAGGTCCCATATCCTTGGGAAGGTCGTGAGATGGTCGATAACGGAGCCCACGGCCCTGCCTGTTAATTATATCCCTGAAAGCCGACATATTGATTGTTCGATTCCTATTGAACATAACAATGGCATTTTTATTATTTTTAAAATTGGTCTCACATGGAGGCATATCTTTTGTTTATTTATTTATACAATAACTCAGGCCAAAATGGGGACCCAAGAAGGAGGGGCAGAATGCATAAATATTTACATATGCACGTACATATACATATACACATGAAAAGAAAATGCAAAAGCAATTCAACATATTTAAATATAAGAAATTAATTAAAGAGACGACTAAATAAGATTGAGAGAAGGTACACTGAAGGAAGACAACTTGACAAACGTTAGAACAGTCTCACCTATATATGAGCAGTTGCAACCACTATCGCGAGAGGGGAAAAAAAAACAAGTACCAGAAGTTGAACGAGCGACCACTGGAAACTACTAAATATAATAGAATAAGGAAGATGTGGAAAGTATCAAACAAAATTTACGTGTAATAAAAAAGAAAAAGAAAACAGTAACAAGGCTTGCCGACATGGCAATACCCTTATGAAAATGACTGTTGAAATGTTGTTGGCATATTGTTGACGAATTGTTGACTCAATAGCCTTTCAACAATACCTCAACAATTATTGAAACCACAGAGTCATAATTCAACAATAAAGTTGTTGGGCAGTTCACAACAAAAAAGTCGTTGACTAAATTCTGTTGGTATATTGTTGATTAGTATTGAGTATTATTGAGCCATTGTTGAGTAGTTTTCAACATTAAGGTCGTTGACTAAATTCTTTTGATATATTGTTGAATAATATTGAGCCATTGTTGAGTAGTTTTCGACAATAAGGTCGTTGACTAAATTCTCTTGATATATTGTTGAATAGTATTGAGTATTATTGAGCCAATGTTGAGTAGTTTCCAACAATAAAGTCGTTGACTAAATTCTCTTGACATATTGTTGAATACTATTGAGTATTGAACCATTGTTGAGTAGTTTCCAACAATAAAGTCGTTGACTAAATGCAGTTACCTTTTTGTTGAATAACATTGATTCACGAGCAATATTGAGTTTCGAAGTATATGTGAAAAACACACGCACATATGTATGTGTGCGTCTTTTGCACATATATGTTGCTTTACTGATCACTTGATCACCATTGCATATATACAGGCTGTTTCACGTTACTTGAACCATAGACGTATATACACGGGTTTCAGCTAACTTTACTCAGAGTTAAAAAATATGCAGATGCACAATAATACGATGCGACCAAATGCATGTTGTATCACTCCTGTATGCGTCACGCTATTCTTGTATTTTCCTAAATAGTTAATTAGTCAAGAAAATTAGCCATTCTGAAGGAACAAAGTTAGGCGAAAAATTGAAATGAGGAAGTTCTAGAGCACTTTGTAAAACGTCCGATTAGGCAATTTCTAACTTTCTATCTATTAAGTGTTAGTGTTTTTCAGCTTAATGCGGATGCGCGCGAAATACAAGAAATATCACTTGACATACCCGCTTGCGCGCGCCGCGCTTGCAGCGCTCCTAACTGAGCATACCATCGAGCAGGGTGTGTTGCCGCTTAAAAGGCGACAGGGCAGTGACGAAGGCGTTGGCTGTGGTATTGATGCCAGCGACGTGCTTCCCTCGCTGCGGTTCATAATGGCGATAAGCAGACGGGTGTTCACACCGGTTAAATGGTATGTATTCGTTTGTGCGCGGAAGGCTTAGGAGCAGTGCAATCACGACTCGCAGGCGGGCATATCACGTGGTATTTTTTGTATTTCGCGAGCATCCGCAGTAAACTGAAAAACACTAACACTTAACAGATAGAAAGACAGAAACTGTTTATTCGGACGTGTTGCCAACTGCTCTGCAACTTCCTAATTGGAATTTATTTCCTAACTTCCTTGCTTCAGAATTTGGTTAATTATATCCTTGACTAATTAGCTAAGTAAGCAAAATACAGAAATAGCGCGACACGCTACATACCAAAGGGAGCAACATGCATGTAGTCACGATTACAAAAACGGCGCCGAATAAAACAACACACGAGAAGGGAATGTTGCAGGTTAAAGGACCCCAGATGTGTGTTGTTTTATTCGGCGCCGTTTTTGTAATCATGCTTAACCAACTAGCCCACCAACACATGCTCATGTAGTCACGTCGTCATAGAGTGCATAGAGTTTACACTCGGCCTAAAGTTAGCAGAAACACCCTACACACACACACACACACACACATATATATATATATATATATATATATATATATATATATATATACATATATATATATATATATATATATATATATATATATATGCAGTTTGAGAAGACAAACATCCCTACAAGCAGCGACAAACAACCGATGATTGGACGCATCCTGCATTTCCATCGGCGTCCATTATAAGGGGCAAGTGCCCTGGCTGTGTGTTAGGAGACGGCATTGCATGCCTGCATGTTAAATATGGTCAAGGTGGCGGAGAACGTTCACAAAATTCAGGTGTGGGGTTTGACGTGCCAAAATCACAGTTTGATTATGAGCCGCACCGTAGTAAGAAACTCCATATTTATTTTGACCATCTGGGGTCCTTTAACCTGCACCGAACGCGCGGTACACGGGCGTTCTTGCATTTCACCCCCATCGAAATGCAGCCGCCGCGGCCGGCATTAGATCCCAAGCATTCGGGTTAGCAGCGCAACACCTCAGCCACTATGCCACCACGGCAGGTGCGGCGGAGAAAGGAGTGAACATCGTTTTTACAGAGTGCGCGCGTTTCCCTTAGATGTTACCCGTTAGCGCGCTACAGAACGAAACGAAAAGCTTGGCCGATATTTACGACATGGTGCTCATAATTCACATGGAGGCCAAATTCTGTTCTGTGACCTAGACGGGGTGCTGGCAAATGTGTTGGGCATCTGCTCCGCCACCAAGCACAGTCTGCGCTGCTATACGTTCTCGGTGACAAATCGCACAGCGCAGAAGCACAGGCACAAATGTTTAAAGAATGGGACGACAGACTGCCTGCAGTTTGCCATGACGTCGAAATAAGAAGCACAAACAGCGACGTTTCTGTACTTTTCTGGTCAATAGTTGAGTTCGCATGGTTGCGGCATGCATTACCTTTTTTTTAATCCAAACGACGAAAACGGAGCGCACAAATTAGCACGGCGTTTGCGACGTTTGAATTTGGCGCCTTTTCCAGCGCATCCCATTAGCTCCGGCCGGTGCACAGAGTTACTGCGCTAAAGAAAGTAGTTCATCAAAGAAGCGAAGCAAAAAACTTTCATACATTTGCAAATCGCAACAATTGTCCAGTAATAACATGACATTACCAAATTTGTTATGAAATGATAAAATTTATGATAATGTAAGCGTGTATTTGTATAAGTATACATGTATGATTGCGCGTATGAGCTGTTGATGCTTGGCGCATTCCGTCGAGGTCGTGCACGCCTGAGAGCTTCCCGAGTTTTCTGCGTTCTTTGTGTGCTTCGCTGTGATATCTTTGGAGTATTCCTGCGTGTTGCTCGCTTTTTATGGGCTTGTTGCCTCGAAGATCGCCATGATCGCCTCCGACTCGGCCGCATCAAGGGTGAGTGAGTGTTTCGAATTTCCCTTGTTCGTCCATGGCGACGCGGTGAACGGAAGCGCGGGAATTATTTCAGCGCTTGTGCGTGTCTTCCGCGCGCCTCTTTTCTAGATTTCATTCCTAGTACTATCCTTGCGTTGCTAGAATTGGTTGTACAGCACCAGCTTTGTGGTATATAACATGGAGCTTTGTCCTGGTTTAACTTCACACTCCGCTTGTGGTGACGTAAGGCAGCTATGTGGTGCCAGCTAAAACAGAGCATGTTGTACGCCATGATTTCTGATACGGTGTTCGAGCACCGATTAAGATTAATGAGCGCAAAACAATGCGACGTGAAACCATCCGATCTGTACTGTTATCGAAGATATTTCGTTTGCGCCACGCTAGTACAAGGCGTGTGGGCGAGCTTGTAATTGCGGGGGGCGGTGGGATCGGCGAAAGTGTATTCTGTTGAGCTGTTCCCTTCAGGATCGAGTGACTACGCGGTGCTTCAAGGGCACTACCTGACACGCCGCGCGGCCGATGTTCGCGCGATCGGAAAACATAGAGGAGGCTGTCGCGCAATAATAATAAAGAATTTGAAGGGTGTACATGCGATTCTATGCGATACGTGAGATACAATAGGGGTGATGCCACAGAGTGCTGCGAAATCATCGAGTTATACGCCTTGCCAACCGCGTGTGTTTTGTTTTCTACCAGTTCGCGCGCATTCAACTTTCTTTTTTCATCTTCTCCATTCGACGCCATCGAGTGCTTCACCCAAACGGCTTCGCGTAGGCGCTCTTTGCATTCACGGAAAGGCAGGTTTCATGGCACTCCAGGTTCTACAGCATTCAAAATAATGTAATTTCGTGAAATTGCAGCTTTTCGCACTTCAGTAACTGATTGATTTAACAAAGTTTTAAAATCGGTAAAGGAACGAGATGCCTGGCATATCTGCTTTGTCGTCCCACTGCGTTTCGAGGCGGCATGTATACGTTATCGGCAACATAAACATCAATAATTAGCATTGTTTCTTGTGACCATAGAAGTAGCTAGTTATGTCGAAAAGCTATTTTTGCTTTGAATCCGAGCACTATAGAGTGAACAGATTGAAAGGGGAGCGCATCGTTGTGAACTAAATGACGACGCTTTGCCAAAAGCTTGGAATAATTCTATGTCGAAAGAGCAGTTCTGTGAAATTCTTTCTTTGAGAGTAAGCAAAACTTCAGTAGCATCAGGTAGACGGGGAGTAAAAGAATGTAGCACTGTGGTTTTATATGAAGGAGCTGCCTTTAATATGTGGCCATAACAGTTAAGTAGGTGCGTGGAGGTAATTTTTAAAATAAGTAGAGGAATGTGAAATAAATTATTTGACAAGCTCACACTGCCATTGGCAAGAGCGGCCACACTTTAGTGTATTCAATGACTAGTCATTTGTATCCGTCCATTTATGTCAGCCTAATCGTCCATGTAGCTGTTTTGATTGTTGCTTTTGCTGCATCGTGGCTTCACGTTTTAATACTGACATCTTTTTTCAGATTCAAAATGAGCTGGGAGATGCCCCGGCTGGAACGCTAAAGGTGCATTCTTTGGCCATCCATTCTGTAGTGTCACAATGATCAAATACAGTGATACCGTGAAAATGTATTGCAGGAAGCAGAAAAAAACAACATTGCTGATGCAACTGCAAGGCATTTACTCCAGTGATCAATTGGTGCAGATTGCCTTCATTAGGAGACATGGTGCCTTTAAGCACTCAGCTGTAAGACTTTGCAACTGCACCGGGACTGGGAGTGAATTTCAGTGTCACTTGTGAACATATTAAACGCAGAATGTGCCTTTTTCAGTGTATATGCCTGATATGAGAGGGGCATTCAGAAACTTAGTGTGGACATTAGTGATCTACATGAGTGCATATCTTTCTAGTTTTATTAAAACGAAGGTATTATGACCTATGTCATACAGCAGTGTGCTGCTAGAGGTATCAAACCAGAACAGCAGCACCCATTGAGAAAGTTGGCTGAAGAACGAGCAGTGATCGGGGCTTTCTGCATTTCAAGGCCAAATTCCAATAAGATTGATGCCGAGCTGGACGGTGTGAAGTGCCGGTCACCACATACTGTAGCCAGCATGGCATGAACCTCCTTGGCATTGTCTCGTTAAGATACAGAAATTGCATCACTGCTCATAAAGAAATCGGAAATAGGGAGGTTGAGGGGAAGTGGTAGGGCTCCCCTCTGGAGCAGCCAGTGCATACCCTTTGCTATACTGATAATCCTACCCTAATTAGAACTAGTGATGCATGTTAACCTATTACGCAGCCAAGTGCACTCCTTGTTTTGTATTAAGGGGACACTAATGACACCCTAAAGGAATTTAAAATAAAGCATCATTTTAAATATCTACTTCTGTAAATTTCTTCGTAGTTGCTTGATTATTACAGAAAATAAAGCTCAAAGTTGAATTTTTTTAGTATCGCCCCAAAATCCTCGTCCTGACACCTCATTGTCACATCATAGATTCCAAGTATTTTTTCAAACTTGGGCTGTATTGGTTCTGTAAAAGTTGCTGACGCTTTTTATTTTGGGTTTTTGGAATACAATGAACATCTTTATTTGTAAAAAAAAAAATTGCTACACCTGAACAGACATCATCAAAATCTATGACGTCACAGCAAGCTGGTGTGGTAACTTCAAGGCAAAACTGCCACCAATCTTTCCTCTTGCTGCTTTTACAGTTTACTCAGCCTCTTGTCACTGTACGAGTGGATCTCTTGAATTGTAGGAAGGTCATTTACAGATGCATCTAAAATAATTTTTCTCTTTAGTGTTTTCATGCCGTAGTTGCATAGGGGTGTTGGCACAGTGCCGCTAAGCACGAGGTCACAGGATCAAACAACCGCATTTTGATGGAGGTGAAATACAAAACTGCCCATGTACCTTGCAGCCTGATTTGGTAAAGATTAATCCAGTTCCCCACTATGGCGTGCCTAAACATCATATGGTGGTTTTGGCAGAATTTAATTTATTTCATTTTATTTTAGTGCTCCTTTAAACTGTAGAATTCATGATCTCTGCAAAAACTCATGCTTAAAGTATTCTCCATAAAGATTAAATAAACAGTAGATATAAGTGTCCATATTTTGAATTGTGGTGATACGTGATGACTATGAGAACGGTGGTACGAGACAGACAGAATTGTAATACAATGTGTGACGGCACGATGATGCACATCGAGGAAATGACCGAGTCTCCCTGGAGGTCCCTGACATAAACATCAACTGACTGTCCACAAACTTACGAGTTCACTCCGTGATCTTGTGGAGCCTGTGCTTTGCGAGTCGATTAATTTAATTGAGGTGGTGTTTGGCACATACTGTCCTTGCGGGAGTGGAATCTCGCATATTACTTCTGGAGCACAGCAAGCGAACGTGATGTGTAGTGGTAATCTTAGTAATGATCGACAATCATGTCCCTCTTCGAGCTCCTAATGCTGCTTGCCAACACAAGCAGCAGCAGTTGCCCAAGGTAGCGTGAAAGAGATTAATTGAAAAGTGGCATATGCCCAGGTTCGCATACCCAGTCACCCAAGCTGTTCCGACGGTTGATTTTGAACTCTTCACTCAACATAGCAGCCCAATCTCCCTATAAGACCATGGGCTACCGATTGACACTAATGGATGGGAAAATAGAGAAAACACCTGAAAATATGAAGTATCCTAAGAATGGTAATCACAGTAAATAGTACTAGATGTGCATTAGCGAAGCTCTTGGGCCAGTTGGTGCATGATGAACTTGAAAAAGGGGCGTACTAGCAAAACAAAGGACGCGGCGCACACACTGAAAAGGCGTTAGACAGGGACGGACGCTGGTCCGTCCCAACGTCCGTCCAGGTCTAATGCTGTTTCCTTGTGTGTGTGTCATTTGTGTTTCGCTGGTACTCCCCTTTTTCAAGTACTAGATGTTTGGATGCTTTGGTTTATTATTCTTGTTTGTGCTGGATTGTTTTTCGGAAACATGTCGCATCCAGACAGCATAAGAAGCTAGTAAGAAGTCAAGTTTAGCATTCTAGATTTGAAACAGGTATTTTGTAATTTATTTGCAGTAGGGATGTTGTGTGAATGTGCTTGAAAGCTTAAAACTGTTTTGCTAACATTTACTTAAACATGCAGGTTCACATAGGTTGTAGGAGTGTACATTGAGAAGGTTATCCTTGCACAGCTTACCATGGCCTGCCATGGTGGACCAGGAAAGTTTGCAAGGGCCTTGCTTCACCATGTGTTCACAGAGGAGGAGCTCAGGAGCTCACACCAAGGGGCAAAAGAGGCTCTTGACCCCACCAGGGTCAGTACTGTTATAGGCAAGTACCATATATCCTTTCCGGTTGCATTTATACATTCACATTTTTTTCTAAAATTATGAACTTGCCAATGGCATAACAAACGACTTTCAAGTAGCCCGTGTGTGCAGTTGTGTGCTACAATAGCCTACCATTTGGAATGACTGTTCATATGATCTTAAGTGCCTAATGCCGCCAACTGAAATGCTTCTAAAATTTAAAAGCTGCCTTCACTGCTGAAAGTGTTTAGCGGCTTCACCACATAAAATGAGCTGCATTTGCACATCAGCAGTGCTACTTGGCTGTCATTGCAAGGAATAGTTGTCTGTGAAGCATGCTCCAAATCTATTGGCATGGACGACATGTTTAAGTAGCCTGAAAGTGTTGTTCTAATACACGAATCGCTGAGAAGCTATGCTCAAGTGTGGTTACTGCTCAGCTCGAGCAGGAGCACGTTCACCAAATTGCAGAAATCAAAACAGCTCTCCAGGTTCCGAGATGCGAAACAGTAGTTTCACCAATTTTAACAGACTACATCGAATTAAAGTTGCTCCTATCTTGAAGGAGGTCCATGTGATGCCAGACAGCAGCCTTTCAGCAAAGGGAACTGGAGTGGTGTGGCAATTTTCTTTTGGTTGTTTCAATCAAAGAAACAACAGGGACAGAGTTGCCAGCTTAACTTTCAACAGTACTAAGTTTAGTGGACGCTTACTCATTCTAGGCACCTAACCTATGACTCGTATTTATTAACACGCAGTTTATCACTTTGTATTCTAAGGTATGAAAAAAATATTTATGTGGCTTTTCCCCATATACTTCAATGAATGGAGAATAGGCTCTTGGGGCCTATTGTATAAAGCTTCTTACAGACCATCGGACATGTCCACTACTCCCATTCTGAAATTGTTAGAATCGTTTCCTGCTTCCTTACTTCACCTACCTGTTAACAGGGTTATGAACCATTGCCAAGTAGATTATGGGCTTAAATTTATCAAAAAGATGAATGGGCTTTTCTGACGCTCTTGTTTGGGCCGTTGAGGATCACATTTTGGGGAGAAATATGCCTCTCTAATTTAGGAGTTATATATTTTTTGTGGTGTGCAAATACTCAAAACTTTCGAATTGAATAGTGTCCTATTCAATTTAGTCTGAATGGTCACTTTGTAAATGCGAGTATTCTAATATGTCGAAACACCAATAAAACATGAAATTTGAGCCAAAGTATGGTAAATTTTCACCTCCAATAACATAGTATAGACATAAAACATAAGAACTTTTAAGAATAGCAGACCAGGCTACGTTACTTAGGTAGCTGTACTTTAGAGGCTGTACAGCAATCATTTATGCTTACTGAAGAGTCCTGTGCATGTGAAGAAACGTTTTGCTGCTCCATTTGTGCTTTTAATAAACAGCTCTTCATAACATAACAATGACAGAAACTTGCTAACTTTAACAATACTAGGATGTGAACCTCATCTTACCTTAATTGTGATATCATCTGTTCATTATTCAGAAGCTATCCAATATTTGATTTGCTTCTGGCTTTATTCGGTTCAGTCTCAAAAATCACTTTTCATGCATCCTTAATATTTTTGTTGCAAATTTGTTCTTCAGAGTGACTTTCCGAGAAAATAAACTGGTAAATAATTTTTAAATAACAATAAAGTGGCAATACCATTTCAGTATTTGCAGTTTTACGTGTTTTATTTTCTTATGCAGGATTAAGCAGCATAATTTGTTTGTGTAATGAAACTTACAAAAACTTGGGGCAACATTCCCAAATTACTGCAATGACCGACACCAAGGAGCTAAGTGAAAAATCAGTTTTGGAGAAACCCAAGGAGCGACAGCACTATAAGAATATTTTCTAGAAGTCTCAGAAGGTTGCAGCACCTCCAGTAGGATGCTAGGCAACCCTGTTCTGAAAAGGCAAATTTTTTCAGAATGTTCCGTCACAGCCACAGATGTTCGGCAGTAAACCCTAAAAGGGTTAAAGAAGTCAGTCCTATGGCATGTGGCTCTTAAAAGACAGCATTTCTTCGTATCTGTCACATTCTGCATGTGTCATGCTAAGCAGCTTGGTGCACAACTACACGGCATTCTCATTGTAAGTCATTCAGTTGTTGAGGCATGAAATATACTTTGCTGTAAGCAGTGTTTCCTTTAATGTAGAAAGTCCTAAGTCATTGTAAGGCGAGAAGTACATCCCGATTGCATGTGAACTCATAAACTTAACATCAAATGAAGCCACACTCAATTCTAGTGACATGCCAGTATTGTATTTGGAGCATGGAAAAGCACAGTGAAGCGCTGCACATTTTATGAAAATCACAAGAAATAATTTTAGTTGTTGGTTCAGGTTTATTTAAGAACAACATGCATTTTTTTCACCATTTTGTTTCTCAGCAAGCAAAGTTCACATCTTCGACATTGAGGATATTCATAAAGTTATTTTGCTAGTGTCTTGTTCCTCTTTGCCCTTTCCTGCACTTGACACTTAGTGGAATCCTGTGCCGCATTGAATAAATTGAATGGTCGTGCTGTAAAGCTGTACTCGTGGAAAGTTGGAATAAAGCAACACAAATACATAAATCAATTTCATTATAACGAGGGCATATTGCATGCCATTCTTTTGCATGTGGAAGTTGCTTTTTAAAACTTGTTCTGGCTTCTTGTTTTCGCAGGCTTCACGTGTCGCAAATTTCCTGGTACCAACATGCCCTATGTAAAGAACTCTGGCCTCGCTTCTGGCATGGGACCAATAGCCTCTGAAGAGGCCAAGTTGGACAGCTCAAACCAAAACACAAGTGTTGTGCTTTTGTAACTCTCGTCATTTTTATGTTTTATGTTAGTCTTCTGAAGGGCACAATTTGGATTTCTCAAATGAGCATACAAATGTTGTGCCTTTCTATATGCCTTGACATTTTTATGTTAATTTTATTTATGTTAATTATGCTAGTCTCCTGAGAAGCCCACCTTGAATTGCTCAATCCAGAATACAAGTGCTGTGCTTTGTTATAGTTCACTACATTTTATGTTGGTTTTTGATATGGTTCCAGTAAGGATAGTGTTTCCTTATTAATATATTGTTTAAGTATCTTAAGTCATTTCATGCCAAACCACCCAATTTTGTCAACTGTTCCATTATGGCCAACCGTTTCAAGTTTGCATGATTTTGAGTAGATACAATAAGAAAATTTGCTTTCATACATACACTTGAGTAATTCCAGGGCAACCAACCAGCGTTTTTTTTACCATCACAGATATAGTTGAAGCTCCGAACTCTTGCTCCCCATTTATTTTCCTTCGCAAACATTTTTTTGAATTTTGGCAAAAATTTATTGTTCTTGCCCAGCTAAGCTAGAAGGCACTGATACACGTTTCTTTGGAAAGGGAAATGGTATGATCCAGATATTCAGATGGTGTTCATGTCAAGAGACTGAAGTGGTGTGACTGCCAAAATTTGCAAAGTTTGAATTTTCTTCTAATGTAGGGAAATGCAGAAGGAACAAAAGAAATATAAAGTCAGACGAGTTGACTTGGGATAGCAGCAAAATATTTCAAGCCTTGGAGGTTTAGTTGATCAGCTAAAAAAACTGTAAAGTTCAAATTTTTTTGCAGAAAGCTTCATGTTGAAGGTAAACAAGTTAGCTTTGGTGGTTGGCACAAAAGTATATGTCGCCCATCATTACACAGCCCTACATGTCTGCTATGCATGTGGAAAGTAACAAAAAGGTATTATTCTTTAAGTGCGATAAATAATTTTTTATAATGTTCATTTGTGGATCACACATACAGCATAAATATATTAAGCCATGTCATCTAGCAAGGAAAGATTGTTAATATAATTAGCCACAAAAACTACTCAACAAACTGACAGGTGACGTCAAGTGCTGCAACTGCAGTCTCAACTCGTATTTTTTTAACATGAACGCAAAAAATGGTCGCCAATGGTGTCTGACCACATCAGACTGAACATGGCACACATATGACTTTTATAGATGAGCATGTTCCGGCTCTGAAACAGTGGTAGCAAACAACACCACAAGAATTTGTTCATACTCATGTAGGTTTTCAGTCTTAATTATGAAGGTGTTTTCTACTTGGATCATCATTGGGCTCCAGGGAGCAGGGCACTAAGTGTCCTGCTCCCTCTATGTTGCATAGCAATGTGACATGCCCTTTAAAATGCTTTGTATGAACAATACCAGTGCTCTTTATGGATTTGCTGTCCACATAATAGCTGATATTGCTTTTTGTAAACAGCATGAAACATATCTTTTAGCACTGCAGGATTCCCTCACATATTTAATACGTACAAGGTCTGTTAGAACAGTATTTGACCTTTTTTGCGAACACCTGATGAATATGAAACAAGCGCATTTTCATCAGCTGCCCTTGAACCTTTGTACGCATGCACGAATTTTTTCCCGCCTGCCAATAGCAAGAATTGCTGGGACGCAGCGTTTGAATGACGTAGTACACAGTGCTCTCGGTTTTTTATTGCAAGGAAAATGCCGGAGTGACTGGAGCAGTGCTACTGCATCAAATTTTGCGAGAAAATGGGCGACAGCCAAGTGGAAACCATTCAGAAAATTCAGACTGCTTTGAGTGACTATGCTATGAGCAGCACACAGATTAAGGAGTGGTACAACCAGTTTAAATATGGCCACACATCGGTGGAGAGCAAGCCATGCTCCAGTCGGCCATCAACATGCTGAAATGACCAGGTCATTGCCGAAGTGAACCCGGTGGTGATGCGGGGCCGTCGTGTGACTATCCAAGAAATTGCAGAAAAGGTGGGCATCAGCACATTTTATCCACATTCCATTATCACCGAAGATTTGGCCATGAAGAGAGTTGCGCCGAAATTCGTTCCCAAGCTGCTCATGGTGGAGCAAAAGCAGCTTCGTGTTGAAGTCTCATAGACATGCTGGATTCTACAAACAGTGACCCCAACTTTATGAACACCATAATCACTGGTGACAAGTCTTGGGTGTATGTTTACGACCCAGAAACCAAATCCCTGTTGTTACAGTGGAAGCATTCCACGTCACCTACCAAAGACCGCTAAGTGCGCAGCAATGTCAAAGTTGCTGACCGCTTTCTTTGACTCCCGCAGTGTGGTACACCACGGGTACGCACCACAGGGTCAAACAACCACTAAAGACTACTACAGGAATGTCCTCCATGGCCTATGTGATGCTGTTTGGCACAAGATACCGAAGTTGTCAACAGGAAATTGGCACATCCATCATGACAACGCATTTCTTGCACTTGATTCAGACTTTTTTGGCAAAAAACCAGACTCCTGCAGTTCGACAGGCTCCTTACTTTCCTGATATGGCCGCCCGCGACTTCTGGCTGTTTCCCAAAATCAAGAGGCCATTGAAAAGAGCGCGATTTCAGACAAGAGAAGACATGGCTGCAACGACAACTGAGCTAAACTCCATTCGGAAAGAGGCCTTCTCGGAATGCTTCTGACAATGGCAGCACCGCTGGGAGAAGTGGCTGGAGTCCCAAGGAGACTACTTCGAGGGTGATCAGGTTTCCAACACTCCAGTTATGCCAGTTTTTTTTTTCTTCAGCCAAAGGTCGGATACTTTTCTAACAGACCTCGTATTGATATTTTATGTGCAATGGCTGTATGGGTTACCTGGCCCACACCAAACACAAGCCTCGTTGCGTTAGAGCATGTGTCCCTTGCAAATAAAATGCAGACCCTAAGACCGCTTCTCTGTCATCTGTGTTGCAGACAAAGCCAGCTTTGTCGTCTGCAATCCCGGCTGGCAAGCTGTGCGCACATCCGAGATAAGTCGGTGCTGACAAAATTTCAAAAAATAATTTCTCGCATTTAAAAATAATGCCTTCTTTTACTTCACACATGCATAGCAGACACGTAGAGCTATCCAATAATGTATCACATTTTTTGGCCAACTACCAAAGCTGTTTTTTCCTTGAACGTGAAGCTTCTTGCAAAAGATTAGAATTTTTTTTTAAAGGCGATCAGCTGAACCTTCAGCGCTTCAAATATTTTTCTGCTATACTATGTCACCTGGGCTACAATTCTGTATTTAATTTCTGTCCTGTGAATTTTTTGGATTGCAATTTGACTCACTTTTGCCGGTGCCAAAAGCACTTGATGTATTCAAATATTTGAAAAATTGGCTATTTTGGCAGTTGCATCACTTCACAGTATTTCCACGCACACCATTTGAAGGCCTTAATCAATACAATGTGCATTTGAAAAAGAATTTGATTGATGTCCTCTAGCTCAGCTGAGCAGGAAAACTAAACTGTCACCAAAATGCTACAAGATATCTGGCAAAAATAAATAAAAGTGGGTAACGAGTTTTGAACTCTAGCAAGCATATGGCAGTGTGTCAGCTATATGTGTGCTGTCAAAAAAACGCTGGTCGATTCGGCATGGAATCGCACACCTGCAAGTGCATCTGTGCCATTGTCAGAGTTCAGTAAAAACTGCATTTTACATAACTTTGTAAGAATGGTTTATCGCTATTTAAAATACATGAGTAAAAATGAATAGGTATAAGTCAGCTTAAATTTAAAATGCAACAAAACATCTCCGGTAATGGCAATGATGTGCCTTTCATGTTTGCATGAAACCATATCTTTTTTGTGAATTCTTTCGTTATTTGTGGCAATGAATAAAATTGAAACAGAACTCACACAAGGAGTAACTTTGTTGTATTCCAGCGTATCACTAATACCTGTTTCTTTTTCATATAAAGGTCTGAAGCAGTTAATATGAATAAGTCACTTGATATGTAATGACCTGCGCAGGAACGTTATCATGGCAGAAAACACAACTGGATCACGCAACAGCAATGCAGCATAATAAACTGCTCCCATAAGCATCACTTATTGTGATTGCCATGTTTCAAAAGTACGTAAGGTTTACTGAAATTGGCAGACACCATTCAACCAACAAATAAGGATTGTACAGTGATCCTTTTTCAGTTTTACAGTTTTTTTTTAAGTTGTCTGTGCCAGGTAGCATAATTCCTGTTCTTGAGCTGGATTATTCAGAGGTGTACATTACTAGCACAAGAAATGGAGACATTAAACTGATTCTCTAAATTTATTAATTCACTTATAACATCACGGCACATATTTCAGTTTGCAAATTGTAGCCAGTGAGCCAATGACACCAGTTCCGAGATTTTTCCGTAAATGTGAGAGAAATACATGGGCATTCCGGTTACTTTCGTGCTTCAGTGCATAACAGTGCATTTTGTTAAAAAAAATTAAGTGCTACAGCAGTGCATTTCTACAGCCAGTTTCATGGCATGTGTCTCGTTACTGGTGTCATTCTGGAAATTCATTCTAAGTGCATACACCTTGTAAAATTACCGGTTACAATTCGTAAAAACATTTATTGGGAACTGAGTTTTTGTTAATCAGCTGACTATGGTGTCTTGATTTCTCATGCAAGTAATGTTCGGCACTCTGTATCTAAAATTATGTTAGCTGCAACAGCCAGTCTTTAATAAATTCCATGAAACTTAAAGATAACCTCCCTGCATATTAGGTCTCAGTTGAGTACTGTGGGCTCAAGCAAATCGTGCCATGGTTATAGTACCACTGGCTACCTAATACAGAAAGCAAGTACCTTTTTTGAGTGTTCTTATTTAGTCATGTCAGTCTGCTTGTACATTTATTTATTTAGGTATTTATATTTATAAATTTATTTCTTGTGGGAAATGTGTTTTACTTGAGGGCCACACAGACTACACCTTCTGTATTCAATTTTGTTATGGTGTCAAGCTGCAGGAAGTTTGTACTTTTAGTTTTTAAAAAGGTTCTGATGTTCTCAAACTACAAATGGTTGTACATTTACACAGATGTTTGGTTACAAATAAACAGTTCACCTAGCAAAATGGTTTTTGTCTGCATCAGTTCAGCACTCTTGATTTTGTGGAGGACCATTCACTCTGACAATTGAAAAAGATGGCATAACAGTACTGCTAGCAGCTTTAAGATATGGTTTCTTACAGGCAATCTAGGAGCATGCTTTTGAGCCCAGGGTGACAGAGGCCTCCGATACAAAACGCCTGCATTTAAATTTTATCCCTACCCTCTCACAGCAAACATACCCACGTGACATCAAAGGTAATTATATGCAACATAGCTCAGCAGTATTTTAAGGAAAGTGCAGGTTTAAACTGCTAAATACCCAGTAGGGCATAAAGGGCTTTCAACATAATTTTAGTGTTGATGTTCAACAGATCTGCAACAATTCTTCCATGGGCTTTCAATATTGACGAACAACTCATTTCAACAATAGTTCAATGGGCTTTCAATTTTGAGACTTGACACATCTTCAACAACGCTTCAATGGGCTTTCAACATTCACAAACAACACATTTCAATAATACCTCAATGGGCTTTCAATTTTGAGCTTCAACAATGCTTCAATGGGCTTTCAACATTGACAAACAACACATTTTAACAATACCTCAATGGGCTTTCAACATTGACAAACAACACATCTTCAACAATGCTTCAATGGGCTTTCAACATTAAAATATACCATAGTTTCAACGATATGCCAATGATCTTTCAAATTGAGAGGCCACAATGATGTTTCGACAAAATGTCGCGGGCCAATTATCAACACCTGTCAACAATTTCCTCAATAATGTTTCAACAATTCCCCAATGATCTTTCAAGGTCATTTGTTGATGTTGAACAATGATATTTCAATGACCTTTCAACAATTTTTTTTGTAAGGGTACCCGTAGTAATAAATACACATGCGTTCAATAGAATTGGTGTTTATCAATTGTGATAATGGCTGGCTGTTGCAATCCGTTACAGTGCGCGGGAAGAAGTAAAACTTAAAGAGGTTAGTTCGGGTGTTATAAGGTGTTAAAGAATCAGCGTGACGATGCCGTGTTCGACGCGCTGTCAGTGGTTTAAAATAAGCCTGTGGGTGGAGGGACAAACAGTTGTTTTTAAGCAAGAAAAGAAATTTCAGTCGTTGCATTTTTCTGTGTAGCTTTAGCGTTTGATGTTATGTTGATGAACATTATGTACGATCATGGCGTCCGAGATTGCAATGGATGCGTCAGTGTGACCTGCGAAGCCATGGTATGGCATAACCGATGGCGCTTTGTGTGTTTTTGTTCAGATGTATGGATGGTAATCTCGTTGGTGCAGATCAGTCGGAAAGCGTCGGCCACCACATAGAAAATAAACTGGTTTTCGTTTGGGCACGACAAACATTTTTCCACAAGAAAGTTACACCTTTATAAACGTACGTTTAGCATAGGTTTCTTCATATGAAGTTTGCGTTGGGGATCGTTTTAAAGCGGCAGTCCCTTAGACGCGCATCTATCATGCAGGCATGTGGTGACGGTCATGTCTGCAAAATATTAAACAGGCATGTGTCGCGATAGCAGGAGAATTTTTTTTAATTATGGGGTTTAACGTGCCAAAACCATTTTCTGATTATGAGGCACGCCGTAGTGGAGGGCTCCGGAAATTTCGACCACCTGTGGTTCTTTAACGTGCATCCAATTCTAAGTACACGGGTGTTCTCGCATTTCGCCCCCGTCGAAATGCGGCTGCTGCGACCGGGATTCTATCCCACGACCACGTGCTCAGCAGCCCAACACCATAGCCACTGATCAACCACGGCGGGCCAGGAGAAAATTGAAACGGTAACACAGCGCCCTCATTCTCAGACTGGCGAGCCTCCTCGCCAGCACAGACGACGTCGCTATTCCCGCATACCATGTCACTGGCCCTGCCAGGAGCCAACAGCAACGTGAATATAGTAATGCCCGTGAAAACAGGGCGCACAAAACCGCTACCGGAAACGTCCCGTCCAGCAAACAGAGAGAGAGAGAGAAAATGGAGTTGGAGCTCATTACACACGAAGGCTTGGCTAGTGACTTTCCTAATAAGAGGAGGTTCTGGAAGTGTATGAAACGATGTGGAGGAGGAGGGAAAGATAAGTAGAAGGCAGGGAGGTTAACCAGAATGACGTCCGGTTGGCTACCCTACAACGGGGGAATGGGAAAGGGGGAAAACAAAGATAACATGGAGAGAGAGGAGGGAAGGAAAGAAGAAAATTGCGGTGAGTTCGCTGACGTGGGTGGCCTTAGAGAAATTGCATTAACAGTCACAGATGGTCGCACAAGCCCGTCGTCCTTAAGAAGCACAATAGTGCCTTCAGCGCTTTATGGGCCGATGGGCGATGGGGGCGGTGTTCCAGCAGCACCTGCACAGAAAGCGGCCGATTTTCCAGTTTTTAAAAAGCTTTGGCAAGTTCTTGTCTCTCGGGGGTGTATCGTGGACAATGGCACAGCAGGTGGTCGATGTTTTCTTCCGTGCCACAGACCTCGCATGCCCCACTGTCAGTGACTCCAATTAATGTAGAGTATGCCTTTGTGAAGGCAACTTCTAACCAAAGGCGACAGAGAAGCGTAGCTTCACGTCGAGGAAGTCCGAGTAGAGGTCGGAGTTGCAGGGATAAGTTTAGTCGATGCAGTCGTGTAAGTCATAAGTTTGGCGAGTTCCACTCGGTCAGTGTGAGACTGCGTGCCAGGTGTCGAAGCTGCCTTGCGGCGTCTGTCCTCGAAAGCGGAATTGGAACGCTGTGCTCTTCATGATGTGCTGTGCGAGCAGCGTTATCGGCGGCATCATTGCCACTGATTACACAGTGACCAGGTACCCATTGAAAAACGACCTCGTGACCTTTTTGTTGGTCATGGCATCCGTGTCGGAGAACTGACTGCGTGCACTGTAATGCCGGTTTTGAATCACAGAACACAGCCCATTTTCTAGGTCTTTCAGATTCAATGAATTCCAGTGCTTGACGCAGGGCCGTTAGTTCTGCCGCCGTTGAGGTCGTGACATGCGATGTCTTGAAGCGCAGTGTCATTCCTCGCGTTGGTATAACCATTGCACCACCAGAACTGCACGACGTAGTCGATCCATCGGTATAGATGTGCACGTGGTTGCTGTACTTTTCATGCAAAAGAAGTAAGTTCAACTGTTTTAGAGCAGGGGCCGGTAGATCTGTCTTCTTCTGTAGTCCTGGAAATGATGTGGTAGTGAAAAAGCTAGTTCGCCAAACCTACGTCATGACGGTTTGACAGTCACTGACGATCGGGAAAGCCGCAGTTTTGAACGACTTCTTCAAATCGGATTTTCGCCCTCTTACACAGGTTTCGGTTGACTGTAGAAGATAGCAGTGTTTGCCCATGAAGCAACTGGAACATTCATTTAATGGCATATGTAAGGTGTTACAAAACGTTGACAAAAATAAAGTGACGGGACCAGATGGCAACTCTCCAAGAATCTTAAAACAGCGTTCTGAGGCAGCAGTACCTTTATGTTACATATAAAAGAATCCCTAGATGAGAGCAGGCTTCCCAATGACTGGAAGGGTGCTAACGTTGTACCTGTTTTTAAAACGGGCTCTAAGTTAGATGTGTCTACTTACAGGACTACTTCCCTGACATCTATTTGTTGCAAACTACTTGAACATGTTTTATATTACGCCTTGATAGATCACCTGAATTCAGTTGGATTTGTTAATGCTACACAACATGGATTGCGGAAATGATTTTCATATAGAACCGAACTAATTGAATTCTATCACGATATAGCATGGCTTTGGGCAACACAGGAGAGATTGATTGATCATTTGTGTGTTTTCAAAAGGTGTTTTATACGATATCACACTCAGTCGCACCCCACAGTCACCCTCGCGGTCGGCAGCGTGACATCCGACGGACATGCACTACGCAGCACCGCCATTCCTCAAGGGTCGGTCATGTATCATCGCTCCTTTTCAACCTCGTGATGCTGGGTCTCCCAGCCTACCTCAACGAGATCGATGGCCTCCATCACGCCTTGTGTCCAGTTGATATCACCCTGGCCGTCAACAAGGGCAGTGATGGTCAGATAGAATGCACCTTACAAGCAGTGCTCTCTGCAGTCGAAACCTACCTCCAAGACACAGGTTTCCGACTATCTCCACTCAAATCGGAGCTGCTCGTCTACCGCACGCGCCACCGGCCCAAGCCTACAGCCGAATCGCGCCAATGTGACGACATAATCCTCTAAACGCAAGATGGTTCCTGCATTCCCCGAGTTGCGGAGATACGCATCCTAGGCATCCACATAACAGCCAACGGGTCAAACATAGAAGCTACTGGCAAAATCGAAGGCAAGGTTAGAGCGGCTACCCGCCTAATGAAACGAATTACAAACGAGCACACGGGCATGAAGGAGGACAGTGTCATGCGCCTCATACACTCTTTCGCAATCAGTCACATCACTTATGTGGCTGCCTTCCACAACTGGAATGTCACCGAAAGGGAGAAAATCAACACCCTTATGCGCAAGACTTACAAGATCGCCCTTGGCCTACCGGAGTCCACAAGCACTGCTCGTCTGCTACAGCTGGGGGTATACAACACGCTTGAGGAAATCGTGGATGCGCAAAGAGCCTCTCAGCTCGAACGCGTGTCTCTGACAGCCACGGGCTGGTACATCCTGCAGAAACTCAGCTTCAACTAACACGTCCAACAAGGTCAGAAACACGTAATTCCACCCAACCTCAGCGACACGCTGATTGTCGCCCCTATCCCTCGAAACATGCACCCTGAATTTAATCGGGCCGACGCCAGGCCCATGCCACAGCACTGCTGCGCTCCTTGACTGGAAAGAGGACTACGCGCTTTGTTGACGCCGTAGAATACACACGAGAACACCGGTTCACGGCGGTAGTCGTAGAGGTTAGCTCCCGGCTTACACACGCGTGTAGTGTCGCAACGGAATACCCCGAAACAGCGGAAGAGGTAGCGATTGCGCTTGCGCTTACCGACCCCCTCTGCGAAGTAGTTTTTCGTGACTACAATCCGCAGTTCTCCACTATGCGCGGGGGTGCATTTCCTCCGAAGCTCTCCAGATTCTAAGGAAAGCTGGTCGACAGCCCTTTGATAGCACCGTGATCATGTGATTTCAAGCGCACGTCGCCACCCCCACCGATGAGGGCCCTCCTAATTTGAACGAGGTAGCACACCGCTCTGCGCGAAAACTGACCCGCCGCGCAGAATCGGAGACCGGCTCTTCGAGTTCGGAACTCCTGGTTCAAAACACGCCAGAACGCTTGGTCAGGTACAGTGACATCACCAAGCACTACCAGCTAGGCAGGCGGTTGCTGCCCCCACCTCACCCCATGCTGAAACGTCGCCAGGCAGTCGTCCGGTGACAACTGGAAACAGAAACCTTCCCCAGTCCGGTGCGATTGCGGCACATTTTCCCCGCGCAATACCCGACTGCTCTTTGCAAATTATGTCACGAAACTAGAGCGGCGCTGTCACACATGTTGTCGGAGTGTCGTGTTACATCAGCTACAATGGCAGTAGCTCCGGAGGCTCTTGCGTCAAACTGGACCGCCCCTCTGCGTAGCTCCAACGTAAAGACACAAGAGCGGGCTGTCCAGCAAGCCCGAGAGGCGGCGACGAGGCAAGGCGTCGAAGTCCCCTCATGGGAGACCTGAGCCCGGGTGGTCAAATTTGCTGGATTCAAAATAAAGTTGTTTTCATCCATATCACACTCATTATTAATACAGAGTTGCAGAATTTAAACATTGACAAAGCCGTTTGCCGATGGATTGCGCATTTTTTACGTCAAGGAAATGGAAGCCTTTTTTTGTGGATCATGTTCATGCTTAGTTTCTGTCACTTCAGAGGTACCCCAGGGTTCTCTATTGGACCCATTTCTCTTCCTTCGGTTTATTGAATGATATTTAGACTGTAATTAAATGTAACTTTAGAATGTTTGCTAATGATTGTGTTTTGTATAGTAATTTGACTGACCAAACGGATGCCACACAGCTTGATGAATATCTTTATCACGTACAGGTATGGCGCAAAATAATGACATAAGAGTAAATAGCAAAAAGTGTGCTCACATCAGCTTTAACAAAGGGTCAATAGGTTCATCAATAAGTACGTTTTAAAAATAAAGTTATTCAGAAAGAGGGCAAATGCAAGTATTTTGGAGTTAAGTTTTCTGAAGAGGCATGGTCTGAACAAATCAACAATGTTGTTAGCAGGGCAGCAAAAGCCATTGGCTATCTTTGACAAAACCTTTAGCATGTAACTAATCAAGTTAAACAGACTGCATACCATGCCTATGTGATTCTTATATGGAATAGGCCTGTCCTATGTAGGACCCGTTTAACAAGGTACATATTGATGCATAAGAGCGTATTCAGTCTATTGCAGGCAGGTTTGTTCTGGGGAAGTATGATCGATTTCAAAGCTCTCGAGACGTGACGCGAGACCTTAAGTGGCAATTTTTAATAGCGCGGAGACGTAATCTTAGACTTAAATTGTTTTATTTAGTTTATAAAAAGCAAACGGGAATCATTGCTTCAGATTATCTATCACAAGCCATTATCAGCCCTCGCGTTTGGATCACAAATTTTAAGTTTCGCCATACACCCCTAGTACTGATCTTGTTTAAAAATTCCATTTTCCCAAAAACCATTTCCGAATAAAATTTGTTACCATCAGGTTTGGTTGGCAACCGCGGATTCATTTTTTGAATTTTTGTGACCCCCGAGATAATGCCAACAAAAGCGCTTCTGGTAATGTCGGAAATATGTGAAAGCGCCCATCGGCTTTGATGCGAAATAAAAATTCACCGTCGATTACGCTACTCCCTAATGCGAAATTTTAGCGCAGCTCTATACGTGTTTTTATTTCGCGATATATTAAAGAGCTATAGCTACAGCGGGCCAGCGGGCCAGCGTAGACGCCACTGCGCATGTGCGGTAGCCGCCCCAGCGTATGGCACATGCGCAGTGGCATCTATGCAGGGTAGCTGGGCCCACTGAGCTATAACTCTATATTGGCTGGCGCAGATAATGTCTCGGGCGGCACATTGCAAACGGAGCGAAGTGTGGCGCGACTGCCTCGCTAATCTGGAGGTCACGAGGGGCATCGCGTAGGTGATGCGTGGGTGCGATTCACAGCAGTAGCCGCAGACAGACCTCCACTCAGCAGCGCTTCGTTTCATGCTCATCCTTGAAGATACGACGACGCACCCCTCTGGCACCATCTCGTTGCGGCCGTCGCCGCAGAGCCCGTCTTGCGCGGCGCTACGCTTTTCTACTGAAGTTTTGGCCATACTCTCCTCCTCCGCTTTCCACCTCATGGTTCCACTGCTCCCTCATTTTTCGGATTCATCCTCGCACTCGGTTCGCTATTCACATCTTTCATCTGCTGCGCTGCGCATTCGCTCTTTCATCCTTCGCTGAGCACGATCGCTCGGTTACGCTGAGGGAGGACGCCGAGGAGCGCCAACGTTAAACGTTGGAGTGGTCGTCTAAGAGCTGCGTTCTAAATAGCAGAGGACCAAAGTCGCCCGCGGACACTGGTCGAGGCAATGGCAGAGGAGGCCTTTCTAGCGGGGAGGGCAGCTCGCCTCATCTCATTATCACATCACAAAGTTATATTTGCTTCTATCGCGGCCATTGCTAAAAGTTCTGAAAGATTCTTGTTAATGCTTCCCAAAATGTACGTAATAGCCTCCATTGCAAGACGAACATTTCTTAGGGATCATTTTGAGGGGTCTTTTGAGGATTAACAGGTATGAGTTGTGGGAATTTCGAAGGTCTGTGTTTTCTGGCGATCCTAGCACGCCAGGGAAGAGAGTAGAGCAGATGCCTTCTTCCTGTCTTCCCATGCGGGGGATGCCAGACAGCTGTAAACAAGTCACAATCGTAGACCGTCACATGGCTGTGGAGCCCCGCGCCCCTGGACCGAGCAAAGAACAAGGCCGGGACGTCGAAATTGCGCGGCCGGTGAGTGTGAAATACACAAGCAATACCGGAGTCAACGCTCTACAGTGTACATGGATGCGGGGTCTTACCCCAGAGTTGCAGCCACAAGAGCCACCGTAATCGTCAACAATAAACATCCTAGCAGCATTTCATTCCCCCGAAACAATCCCCTCCCAAGACGGGGTAGCGGCCATAGCCCTCGTGCATCCTAAAACAGAGGATGAAGTCATAGTGAGCGACTTCAACGGGTGTGTCACAGCTTCGCTAGCAGCAGGAATCATGCCAATACGCCCAGAATCATTAATCAAAAGCTGTCAAGGAGATCAGTCGTGATCATCTGGGCGCCAGCTCATCAGAAACTTCCTGGCAGCGAGGTCGCTAACCACGTAGCTCGAGGTTTTACCCATCAAGCCGACCCCGAGGAATCCAAACCCGAGCGCATGTACCCTCTAGTCTCGCACCAAGACATCACACAACATCACAAGCTAACCGGCGGAACATACACCCCCCCCCCTACACACACACACAAGTCACTACCTAGAGAGCAGGAACGATTCCTCCCAGCTCTACAAGTTAATACATTCCCCCACCGAACCAGAAATAATCTCATAGCCCCTACACAATCCTCTCCCCAATGCCGCTTTTGCGCGGAACCCGGCTCCCACAGCCACATAGTAGGGGTTTGCAGTCAGGCACCATTACTCATGGATTTCCTAATGGATGGAAGGACATGTCTCAAGTTTGGGGAGATAAAGTCGGAAGTCTTTAAATTGGGTTGCTGTGCTACTCCGCAGGGATCCGTACTCTCGCCTATGTTATTCAACCTGGTGATGTCGAAGTTGGCTAATACACTGGACACTGTCCAGGATATTGGCTATTCTATCTACGCGGATGACATTACTATATGGAGTGTCGGTGGTAGTGATGGAGAGCTTGAGGCTAGGCTGCAGAAGGTAGTAACGCTTGTGGAGGAGTATCTGGGTCTCATGGGGCTCAAGTGCTCCACTAAAAAGTCGGAGTTGTTGATCTTAAAATCTAAGAAGCTAGGTCGTAGGCCGAAGGGTTGGATACCGGAAGTTGAGCCTTGCATTAGAATTCATACTAGGGGAGGGTCGGTGATACCCAAAGTTGAAGCAATCAGGGTCCTGGGTTTTCTACTTGAAGCGAAGGGGTCGAACATTAGAACCATTCAGCGTATTACCAAGAAGGCGGAGGAGGCGATAAGAATTATAAGAAGGATTTCTAATAGGCATAGGCGTTTAGGAGAAGAAGGTGCGATGCGCTTAGTTCACGCATTTATTATGTATCATTTCTCGTATGTGGCAGCTATGCTAAATTGGAATAGGGGGGAGAACAATAAATTGGAAGCATTCATCAGAAAAGCCGTCAAGGCTGCGCTTGGTCTGCCTATGACTACGTCAAACGATATGTTGTTACGACTGGGTTTGCATAATACTTTAGATGAAATTGCCGAGGCTCAGCGTACTGCACAGAGGCAGCGGTTGCTAGGTACACCAGCGGGTAGGCATATTTTAGAGTCAATTGAAGAATTGGTGGCTGTGTCGCACGATAGGGTGCCCCTACACGAGTTGAACGTGAACCTTAGGGCAACTATCATGGTTCGATAGTTACCGCGGAATGTGCACCCCGTGCACAATGTAGGGAGGCGGGTCGCGAGAGCTAGGGCTTTGTTGCGAGAGGCAAAGGATCAGGAGGAGCAGTCTGCGTTTGTTGACGCCACATGGATTAATGGTAAAAATGCTTATTCGGTGGTGGTAGTAGATGGCAAAGGAGCGTTAGAAATGCTGCTTCCATTTATACCAAAGATACGGGGGTTGCTGAACAGGTGGCTATTGCTCTAGCAATAATTGATTCAAGAAGAGTTTTGGTGTTTAGTGACTCATGATCTACGATTAAAGCCTTCTCGAGAGGACTTGTTGCGCAACTGGCTAACAGACTGCTAAGGGGTGGGGATATCACTTCGCATACAGTTACTTGGTTCCCGGCGCACATGGGGACAGTGGAGGGAGCCCCGCGTAACCTCAACGAGGTGGCGCACAGGGAGGCACGAGGATTAGTGTGCCGTGTACTCCATGAAGGGGCTGGATCTCTCGCTCCTGAGTTCAGGGACCAACTGTTAACCTACAACGAAATCACCAAGCACTATTACTTAGGGCGGAGGGCATTCCCGCTGCCACATTCCAAATTAAATAGGCCGCAGGCGGTTACATTAAGGCTTCTGCAGACACGAACGTACCCTAACCCGGTCATCATGAATAAAATTAATCCGGACTGCGGGGTTTCAGTCTATTGTAGTAAGTGTGGGGGTTTGCTCGATTTAGAACACATGCTGGGGTGCTGCTTGGCGTTGGCCGGTGATGGTTCTCGAGGTGAACAGTGGTGGCAGCGGATGCTGCACAGTGTAGTGCTGGCGGACCAACTCAGGGCTGTCCAGAGGGCCCGTGTGACGGCAGAGGGGCTCGGCCTCTCTGTACCGACGTGGGAGTGGCCCGCATCAGTCCCAGACTGATCCCTCAGGACCTAAATAAAGTTATTCATACCATACCATACCAAACCAACGAGCTTTGAGAGAGAGCCTTGGCCAGCTCCGACCTCGGCGATCAGCAACGGCTAATTACGAGGGCCAGGATGAGGTCCACGTTCAAGGCATTATGGAATATGAATGCCTGTGCAAAGCTTCATTTATGTAATAAACATGTTTATTCTCTCGCTGTCTCTCGAGTAAGCATGCTTCTTCAACAACAAATAAAGCTATACAGACGACCCGCTCATACAGAAAACGCAACGGTATACTTACTCGCGAAGTAAGATAAAAGCTATATCTAACGCATAAGGCTGCTTTACTGCCACATTCGTCGTCATTAAACTATACTTTAGCAAACTCATCGGCCCCACATGCGTATGCCGCGAACAAGTATATTGATCCCTCGGGTCAAACACAACGCTTAGCCGCGCGCGAGCGCCGCGCTCTTGTCCCCGCCGCTTCCCGCACTTGCACGTCATAAATCTCCCGCCCTGTATCACCGCCGCTAATTACTGGCGGCTGCCCAGCGGAACAGGCAACCGCAAATCGAACGCGACATGCCTCTGCGCTAGCACCGCACCACTGCATCCTCCTTATCACGGTTATGTGGCTGCTGGCAAGGGTAGTCAGTGTCAGCCTATGATTTTCTGCAAACGTCGCTCTAGAGGAACATGGCGTTGGGGTCTAGACGGGAGCTGCAAGTATGGCGGTTCAACCAGCATGTGAATGATGGACAGTACATGGCTTTGCCTAAACTTCGTTCCACTGGCTTCGAATGGCTTTGTGGACTTTGGAAACCGATCATTTTTATCAATATATTCTGTTGTGAAAGCCAAAGTTCGTAATGATTATGAGTGTGCGTGGAGACTAATTGCCTTACCTATGCTTCAAAGATATACGAGTGCTTGGAAATTTAGAAACATAAAGCGTAACGTCACCACGACATCTGAAACTACAAACAAGAAGATTAGACAACTACAGGTACTAACCATAATTCCCATGGGAACAATAATGGTTCTTCGTTTCTTCTCCTCCCTGGATTGTACTTTTTCCCCTACCCGCGTCGTTCTCCCGCATATGCGTCGAAAACGAAAGCTCGATGCAGTTGAGTACGCAGTGTGCAACTCTGTACCCGGCAAATGACGTGCCGTGAAGTTAGAAATTCGCTCACACAGTAATTTAGGCGCAGGCAAAGCACAGGATCTTAACGAGGAGATTGACGGGAATACAGGGAAAAGCACCGAAGGGCGGGAAGATAGGTTTGTGGTCAGCCGAAAATGGTAGAAACGCAATTAGCGTTTCTACCCTCAGCTAATTTTTGTGGGATACTAGAGTGAGAACGGGCCACGAGCGAACATGGGGGAGCCCTAAGTGAAGTCATGCAGTACTGCACTGCAGGATGAAGGTGATTTCATGGAGCCACCTGGCGTAAAGCTATCGCGTGGCTACGCGGGCGGCGACCATTTCGACCAGGCAGGTATACAGGTCACATACTCGCGGACAAGCGGCAGGAGAGTAAGAAAACGGGGCGCAGAAGAAATCACGCAGCTGAGGGGGTGAGTGCCGCCGGAACAAAGCATGTCGCACGCTACGAACTGAAGGGGTAAATATAGAGAGATGCTATTGTATGAAAAATCGGCTGCAGTGCGATAAGGCTTGATGGATCAGGGTCTCGCCAATCGCTCGTTTGTGCCAACGGCGTCCGCTGTGCTTCATAGCACACGTCAACGTACTACTGCTACTACTACTACGACGACGACACGCACGAATACTTTCGCGCACCCGCTCACTGCGCGCCTGACCCCCTCGTCACGCTGTTTCCCTGCCCCCATGCCGCTTTAATGGTTCTTCGTTTCTTCACCTCCCGGGATCGTACTCTTTCTCCTACCCGCTTCCTCCTCTCGCTGCTGCGTTGAAAACGAATGCGCGATGCAGTCGAGTAAGCAGTGTGCAACTCGGTACCCGGAAAATGACGCGCCGCTAAGTTACGAATTCGCTCACACAGTAGTGTAGGCGCAGGCAAATCAGAGGTACTAAATGGGGAAATTGACGGGAATACAGGGCAAATCACCGAAGTGCGGGAAGATAGGTGCTGGTCAGCCGAAAAAAGTACAAACTCAATCTCGGACCAACATCTCTGGGTCTTGAAAAGAAGGCTTAAAACACGTAGAAGGGCCCTGTATACTAGAATTACATTGAATTAGCGTCGCCATTCGGGCAAGTTGGTTTAAGTTCAGGGCGTGAATGAAGCACACACCAACGAAGTGTGTTAAGTTGGGAATATACAGAGACAATATATCTAGTGAAGAGTTCGGCGAACGTTTGTCTGGTCAGGTAACTTGATGATGAAGAAATTGCGGTCACTAGCCAAGTCAAGGTGAAAATAACAAACAGACGTTCCGGGACCCGCACGTGATCACACTAAAAGCGGGCGAGAGCAGCAAGTCGTTTTTATGCCAAAATGTGACCTAGCGAACGGGTGTAGTTAGCAGGCAGATTTCCTTCAGTCCTCTTGATATCCTTGTCCATCTCGTCTGAATAAAGATTCCAACCAAATTTGCGTCATTCGATGCTTTTCCCTTAACTATTATAGCAGCATTTGCCCAATCCATGCGGTGACTGCGATGGTAAGCGTGTTCGGCACGGGCGTTCGAAGCCTTTTTGTGGTTGGAGACGTCTCTTTGGTGCTCCTTTAATCTTCTTGTGAATTTGCCGGTTTAGCCCATGTAACTGCAACTGCAGTCTGCGCGTGGTACCTTATAGATAACAGCAGGGTAATTCTTGCTTTCTAGCTGATGCTATTCATTACAAGGAGGGTCCCGCGACGTCTATGTGGGTTATTTTCACCTTGGTTTAGTCGGTGACCGCAATTTCTTCATCAGGAGGTATCTTGTGAGGCCCTATATACGCTCCGATAGACGTGGAATTTACGGCTCGCTATCGAGCCCAAATGTCGCGACCTGCGTGTGGCGTTTGCTACTCACCTGTGGCTTCTCGTAAGATCTGCTGTGCATTGCCGAGCTAATACTATATAAAATGACACAAAAAAGTGCGCTAATATGATGTTGGTCAAGGTTACGTTCTTTGAAGCCCATATTGCGCTAGTCGGCGGCTTTCGTTAAAATGTCAATTGCTCGTTGTCGACAGAAACAGGACCCGTATTAACAGAGTTCTAGCGAATCGTGATGTTGGACATATAAGCAAAGGCAGCCAGGTAATGGTGAACAGCACTTACGACCAAAAAGCCATTTTGCCTCAAATTTAAAAGCAGATAATACAGAACGCGCTTGAAGAGATGCCACACGTTATTCTGATGAGTGTTTCTTCGGTTGTTATGCAAACTACTCTGAAAAAAAATAGGATTGCGTGAAAAGAAAGTCTTCCATGCATAGCTAGACGTTGTTCTTCCTGGGCGTAGGCACAGGCTGTGCCTTCTTCGCGACATTAGGTAATTGAGGTTCTTAATTTAACCACTGTGAACCTCCCTGTATCGTACGCATGGTGCATGATGTGGGCATTGCGTGCTTACACGGAGAACGAAAAGAAGAAAAAGAAAGGAAAAGTAATTGATGCCTAACGGTTAGAGCACCTGGCTTCTGTTCTCGACGGTAGAGGTTCGATTCCTACATCAGTAACGCGCTATTTTTCTTAAAGCCATGCGAGAATGAGGCAGTACAAATAATGAGCCAAAGACCCGTTCACATTAATAAGCGGTCCAATGTAAGCTTAATTTGCGCACATCACTTTATGATACCCATTTCGAACAAAATTGCGCAGGGCTACGTCCTGATGTGTATATAAACGATCACAATTCAATAATCCAGGCTTTTTTCCCGCCGGCCTGCCCGCACATCATGTCGTCTATACATGGTGCCAGTAGACCACGTTGACACCCATATTGCCCCACACGTAGGCACTGAACGAGAGCAAAACAATCGGAATAAATTTCGTGCGGCCACCGGATGTGGTACGCTTCGCAGGAGACAGAAAAGAATTGGATGCTGTTCAAGCTGAAATTCGAAATGTTTTTAACGGTGACCGAACATTCAGGAAAGCCACGACAACAGTCGACGAAGACAGCGTTGCTACTTACGACTGCAGGCGAAGAAGCCATTGCGGTATTCAATGCCTTCGTTTTCTACTGAAAGCAAAAGCGGCATCCATGGTGCTACAGTAGCCAAGAAGTTTGTTAAGTATTGCAAAAGGCCAGAGCAATGAGACATGCGAACGCTACTTCTGTTCTTGCGAATCTGCCAGGTGTAAAGGTGTACGTTTATGACGTGATAATCTGGGGTTAGTCAATGAAAGACCACGATCAGCGACACCAGTCTGCCTCAGAAGCAAAAAAAATGAGCTGGAGGATGATTTTATAGCATGACTAAGTACACAGATTGTGTCGCGGAAATACAATGCGAAGGGAACGTAATTAGTCGAGAGGGTACCATGACCAAATCCTAATCAGAGCACAATTGGTCTCTGGCAGAACGTACTGACACGGAGAAAAACGCACGAGGAGCTCAGGCGAACACTGTTCTGAAGTTTCTAATCGGATACAGTGATGACCCGAATGCCAGAGCCGAAGGACAAGCACGCAATTCAAAAGCTACCGGGTGTAGGAAACTATTTCAGCATGTTCTTCTCGACCTCAGCCCAGAAGAGTGTACTTCTCCGGAGCTTATTACCGCAGGACGCACTTTTTGAATGGACCGTAGACCATGTCGAAAAGTAGTGATTGCTATGTGACAGATGGGCCATTAGGCCCTACTATTACTATTTGATCCCGAGAAGGAAACCAAAGTCTTGTTTGCTGCGTAACAAAACGAAATAGGTGCTGCTTTGCTACAGTGGAAAAAATAAAACATGGAAACCTGTTTATATGTGTCCAAATCGCGCACAATAACTCGGCAAAGATACTCACAAATAAAGAAAGTAGCCATGGCTATAGTGTATAGTTGAATGGCGAATGATTCAACTGTTTCACATACAGTCTTAAGATTATCGTGGAAACAGACCATCGCCCACTGAGGGCAATGTCCCTACAAGCAATCGGAAACTTGCCACTGCGGCTGCAACGCTTTTCCTGTTTTTTAGCGCTTGCTTCGTTACATCAATATTACGTTTGCTGGAAGGAACCAGCACCTGCTGGCCAATATGCTGTCCCGGGCCTTTGTCAAGTGCAACAGCGATGTCGATGACAACGATGCGGAAGTGCATGCTGTGAGGGTGCTTTCCCCTCGTGCGAGCAACAGGGCTTTAGAACAACAGGTCAATGAGACAAGTAAGGATACATACTTTAAAGTTGTGCTAAACAACCTTAGCAAAAACAAACAAGTTGAAGGCCACCTAAAATCATTTAATGGCGAGCTCGGGCAGGATGTCCTGTTAAAAGGGCGCAAGGTTGTGATCACTGCTAGAATGAAGCCTGAACTGCTGCAAAAAGTTCCCCATGGACACTTAGGCATCACGAACTATACGTTCAGTGCACATGATAGTATATTCTGGCCCAGAATGAGTCACGACATTGAAGCTTTTGTCCACAAGTGGGCAGTTAGTAGAAGAGTGAACCGTTGCGGGGGCGCCCACTGCCTGAGCAAGTACGGTGCCGAGTCGGTATAGACCGTGCGTGCATGTGTGCGTGTGTGTGTGTTTGTGTTTCACTGGGGAACATCTTTTGTGACGTCCTTGATCAGATTTACTGCGTTTTCATTCTCTTTTTTATTGGGCATGTTGTGCGCTTTACATACGGTGTCCTGGATAAAGTTAGCCAAGCTGTTCAAAAAAAAAAAGACTGAGATCAAAACAACACGATGCGAGATACGATATTACGACCTGAGGTCTTAAAATCGCATCTTGCGTTATGTTTTTGTGGTCTTTTTTCTTTTACCTTGAACAGGGGCCCTATAACGTAAAACTATTCCAATATGTTTCTATTCCAATCTCCTGACGTCAAATTTGCGTAACCATCGACGCAAGCACCGGGCGGTCACCCGCAGGGTTGTCTGAACAGACCAATCAAACGCTATCCTCGTTCATAGGAGGTCACTTTTGTTTGCTTGAAAAACGAATAACATTGCCTACACAGAGCAGCTTGTCGTATCTAATTGGCTGACAAGAGGTGAGCAGAACGCTCAAGTGGAGAGGGATTCGCTGGGGCGGAGCCAGTGCACTGAAAATCGATAACCGGGTGAAGAGGGTGGTGCCGGCATCTGCGATTGGTCGGCTTTCCCTTACTTAGCTTGTGGTGGCTGGTCGAAAAAATCGCGGTGGCATGCAACGGAAGCTTGAGAATGACGCTAAAACTAATCCTCAGCAAAGAAGAGTTGGCAGAATGAGGTGGTAAGTGTGCCGAAAGTGCTCGACAACGTTACACAGCCACGCAAGAACTTTTATTCTACTCAAATACACCCATGCTCTCCGGCAGGTGCGAGTAGCCAGCGTCTCAGCAATCGTCGGCAGCCACCTTTAAACGCGATAGCGTTAAGGAGCTCGTGTCGCAGAAAAGCCGGTGTCGTCGGCGTCGGTGTCGGCGTCGGGTGTCGGCGTTTTGCGGCGTTGACCGTGAGCGATAAATCACGGCAGGCACTCCATAAATAAAAAGCAACTTCCAAGATGGGCTGGGTGGGAATCGAACTAGGGTCTCCGGAGTGTGAGACGGAGACGCTACCACTCAGCCACGATTTCGATGCTTCCAAAAGGTGCAAACGCGCCTCTAGTGAATGCGGTGTTGCCTTCGAAACGAGCCGTGGAAAGTTATACTGTGGTGTATATCGGTAATTATGAACATGTAACTTACAGAAGTCGCAATTACACGAGTAGCGAAGTGCGTTTCGCTGCATTTCTTCTGCGCTTTCCGCACACGGAGAGCCATCTTGCGGCAAACACAGAAGACCCCCTCCTCTCCATGTACGGCGCTGCCCCGACAGATGGCGCGCCACGCGCGCATTGGAGCAGTCGCGGCTCGGACTCTCTCCCCTGACAACGCTTCGCCTTGCTCCCTCTGTAGAATCAAGCGTCCTTCCTTTCTTTAGATCACTGTCTCTCTATCTCTCTGCCCGTGCCGATCACGGCGTTTGGCTGGCGTGCATCATTTCCCCCTCCGGGATACCGAGTTCTTTGGTTCGCTCCGCTTGCTCAGGCGCACGTTTCGTTGCTGCGCCGAACGCCGCGTTGCTCGACCATATGGCTCGACGCTCACCGCGTCTGATGCGGGGCGCCTCGTAAGTGATGGCTGCCCTGTAGCCCATTGTCTTACACCCATTGGCGGGTCGACGGGAACGCTATCGCGTTCCACTCTTGAAGGCGAAGCTTAAGCGTCCTCCCATTTTTATTCCTTTCGGAACGGGGCAGTTTGAGGCTATTCCGAAGAAAATTTAGTTTTGTTCGGCATAGTAATGCATCTTTATCGCGTACACGCCACTCTGACGTGGTGAGTTTGTGCGGTTTTATGACGTCGCGTGACAAGCAGGTGAATTGGGTGCAGCCCGAAAACATTTTACCAATAGCCGAGGGCTAATGGTGAAAAGGGGTCGAATCAGGAATAACTGTTCTTCTGTTTTGTGTCAAATCATGCATCATCAGTGTGTAAACATCATATCAGATGGGGAGGTATCGCGGTTATTGTGATGTCGCGTGATAGACAGGTGAAGTGGGGGTGGTCGAAAAACGTTTTTGACCAATCGTGGAGGGCTGGTAGCAGAATTGGAATAGAAAAGCTTGGAATAGTTTTACGTCATAGCGCCCCAGCTTCGCTAATGTTAACTGGAACAAACTGTATACTCTTGGATAATTTTCTGCACATTTTCAGTAACTATTTTCTACCAAGACCACCGAATAGAAGGGAACGCTTGAAAGAGCAATCTAGAAGCTGAAACTTATTTACTGTATCGCTTTATAACTGCCGTATAGGAGACCGCCTGCGGTAAAAGAAGGATAAAAAAAGGAGAGGAAGTACGTGCAAGGTAAGGCTTCAGTCACCGTAAGCGAAATCTTGCTTTTGTACTCTCGGCTCTTCGCGCCATTTTTCGGTCGATATTTCCGCAAAGCTCTTGCTTTGAGCGTGGGTGACAGATGCGAGGGTTAGCGTCGCCTGCACGCATCCTCGCCTCCACCACGGAATCGCCACAATTACGAAGAAAGCTCTTTCATAGCCCATAGGGGTGCACGACACGGGCCCTCGTCTACCGAAAAGGCACGGGCCACGCTAACCCCGAAGACGCAAGCGGTTCAACGAGCTTACTTTTCTTCCTGTTTCCGGGACACTTCCTTTATGCCTTCTGCGTAGGTACTCATCCTTGTTCTGTATCCAACTGCCTCAGCTCGAAAAGATCTTGAGTAGCCCGGAGCTGTCACGACTGACTAAAATCCTTCCTTACCAATGTCACTTTATATTAGTGCTTTGCGCCTTTAGGCCACACCGACTTCTGCACATCGCAGGGGAATTGAAAGTACAGGAAACAATGCAGGTACAGATTAGTCTCCAAGGACGCGAACATGAATTCCTTTGCGGAGTACAGAAGTTCTGCACTCGAATCAAAGAAGGTACAAAAGGAATTGTACAAACTGTGCGAGAACCTGTACAAGTGGGTACAGTTTTCGCAAAGGAGTGGAAGTTCTGAAAAGAATCCGAAAGCATGCACACAAGTTTGCGGATTTGCTGATGTGTGAAGCAGTGCGACTGTTCCTATAGGAACATACCTACATTGCATATCACATTACTACATATAACAAGCAAGAACGTATGTCCCCCCTTTTATTATTGTAGCATTGTAGTCACCTCATATATAAAGATTCGGCACATGCACAAGAACATATTTCCAAGGCCGCGACCCAGCAATTGGCCATGGGCAAATTGTTTTGAGAGTATGTGGTCGACGTTCGAACAAGGTTATATCCTCCCTCAGTGTTCATCTTGCAGTATTTTGTCGTCAGCACTTCAGAAAGTGGTGTACATCTTCGTCGGTGTGAAAGCAAGAGCACTGCCTACTAGTAGCAAATATTTTGAACAAAAAGTGTAGTGTATATGTTCTACCAAATCACAGGCAATGAAAAAAATTTAAAAATTCTGTTCTCACTCAGGGGTGCGATCGCGCAAACAGCTCGCTTTTCCGCTCTCTCGCGATTCGTTGGCGCCTGCGCGTTTTGTCATGGCCGTCATTGCGCTGGGGCGGGACCACAAAATGCGCTTACGTCACACTCCTGTCAATCATTCCAAAACCGAGTGGAATCGGCCGCTATCGTGGAATGGTCGACAAGGGCATTCGTTTCGAAGAATGAATGGCCGTTGCCATAGCAGCGCTAGTAGCAGACGATGTGCCTGTCGTCTGCTCATAATGTCGGCGCTCGCCGAACATGGCTGACCCTGGCGGGGGTCCAGTTTTTCGAGATGAAAATGCGATCCGCCATCGTAGAACGTTAGCGATGTTAATTATTGAAAACAACTGTGATCACAGGGAAAATAAATGTGCCTGCGCTGTGATAAATACAGTGTTATTTTTTAAATTTTGATTTTTGTGAGCGCATTTGTCGAGAATGCTCGTGGTTTCACTTTGTGCTCAGAGAATCGCGTTTATTGTTCGGCGGTTTGGCGCTCACTAGTCACGATGGCCGCTGCTATTGTCGCGCTTTTGGAGTCTCTCGGGCAGCGTCGGCGACGCATCTTGCTTGACGCATTTGACGAGCTTACAGAGGAAGAGTTCCGCGAGCACTTCAGGCTCTCGAAGAGCACTGTGCGGTGGCTCTGCGAGCAATTGGAAGACGCCATCGGTGGCCTTCGGACCGGCGGCATCACGATGCAAGACAAGGTGCTTTGTGCTCTCCGTTTCTTCGCGACGGGCAGCTTCCAAAATCCATCGGCAGCGAAGAATTCGTATCCATGGGGCAGGCTTCTGTTAGCGAGAGCATTCACGCAGTTGCGGAAGCAACAACCGGTGGTGAGCCGGCAACAGGGTTGGGTGAGCTTCCCGTCGACAACGGCCGGCAAGGCTAGTGCAAAGGCGGCCTTTGCGGATCGCGGCCGCATTCCCGGTGTAGTGGCCTGTGTCGACGGGACGCTCATAGCGATCAAACAGCCTGAAGGACTCAGTCCGGGCGAGACTGTGGGCTTCATGTCAAGAAAAGGGTCCTACGCATTGAATACCATGATCGAAAGTACTCACGATCTGCCATTTTTTGCACGCTTTCATCTTTTATAATAGGCTCGCACACTCCCGTCACCGTGGAGGTGCCAACCAAATTGAGGACACGGCCACGAAAGCCGGGCAGGTGGCCTCCACCCGTGTCGCTGCAATTACGGACAGAATTATAAATATCGCGAGCAACAGAACCACTCCTCGCAGTCACCTTTGACTTGCGGAAGCTGCGGCGGCAAAACACCTGCCATTGTTTCGCTGTCTTCGTGGTCGGGCCTTCTGCGTACAGCAGGGCGGCAAGCTCGCTCCAGAGTTGCCGCCTACGCTCGACCGTGCACTCTTGGGTCAGCGCGCACGATGTCCGCGCAAGGTACGGGTGGCCCTCCATGAACGCGACCAACAGTTCGCGTTGATGCGGCGACACGTGCGGGCCAAGTCTTACATTTTTGTGCGACGACATAACGATTCGCAGTCGATGAACAGTGATCGCCAATTGGACTGCGCGCGCCCGCCAATTTGTTTTGGCGTGTGCGATACCACCTAGCGGACTAAACCAAAATATATGCCGCCTAAACTAGTTTTCTTTTCTCGCATGAAGTTTTCAAGGCAGATTATAGTTGCAACAGTAAGAATTTTTGTCTTATATTACGTGTTTAATTATTAAAGCATCACAAACATTCTGCATTTCATATATCGTCTCCGATCGAAGCCCAAACTGGTGACGTAAACTTCCCGGGCGGGGCTCGCTCATTTATTGGCTGTGCTCTCCCTCCCGTTCTCACAAATCTTGCGGACGGCCCACTTTGTGACACCGCAGCCAGAGCGAACGAACGGAAAAGCGAGCTGTTTGCGCGATCGCACTCCAGATTTGAGAGAATAAGTAAATTAATAAAAGGATTAATGATAAAATGTGTATTTACGCAGCAGCACGGCTTTACGTCGTCTTCTTCGAAATTTCATTCGAGCAAACTGTTCCTGTAGGTCGCAGATAAGCGTGAGCGGGCCACTGCAGAAAACGCAGAAACATACCAATACACCGGAGAGATTTGGGGAAATTCACCTTTCCTTCAAGTTGTATTAGGAACTTCTAGTTTCTTTATTTGTGCGCTCACGAACGTTAAATGTGTACACAGGTGGTTCGCCGGAGGCAACGTGAAATGAAATGTGTAAACCTGTTTCTGAGGCGAATATTATCTAAACATCGTAGCACCTACCTAACGTCTTGGCACTGATTCTGATGGTATTTAAAAAATAGATAACCCTTCAAAATAAATTTCGAGGCAGATGTACACTTCTTTGGGAATTAAGTACTGTAGATTACGACGTTTCTGCCAGCAATATCAGTTAGCATGCGTAAAAATAGACAGTAAGAAATTTTCGGTTTTTTAAGAAGCGTCATATTATTGAATTTCACGTGTATACTGCAATAGAGTTATGCAAAGTTTCTGCGGAGCTTTCTTTTTTTATACACTTTCACTGCTACACCTCTCTACTGTAGGCGTCGTCAGTGGTGTGATTATGTGTGAAGAAAGAAGGTTATTTGAAAAACGTAGCTGCTGTTCATAGAGCTCATCACCTTTAGAGAAGTGTTCGCTATTGGACAGTACGAGACACCATTGTGCCAGCGAGTCAACAAGTGTGAGGCCGGTGGTCTCTTACAGAAGGCCACATCATCCCCCAGATCAATTCAGAGGCTCACAGGTAAGCGAGTTTTCTAAACATGGAACTGAATGATTGTAACTTTCATGACAGTGACTCATATAGTAGCTCATTTGCATAAATTGAGTTGACATTGTTTTCTTGCCAATACTATCTTGAAATATCATTGCACCCACTGATAGGACAGTCTGTCTTCAAAGCAAGTAATGTTCTCTGACAGTGAGAAAAAAATGCTGAATAGCTCCTAATATTTACCATTGAATATTTATTCATATCCATAGAATATTTATCCATAGCGGCTTAGCATTCATCAAATGTTCAAGGTTCAAGGTGTAGCAGCAGTGACCTAGTCCCGTCGCCCGTGAAGATGTACCACTTAGTCAAATCCTCTACTGAATTCCATGTGACGAGTTTTATTTTTCGGTATCTTATTGACGAAGGAATCAATCAGCCAGCCTCGTATTGACAACTACAACAAACTTTATATACAATTAGCGTAAGTAATGCTTCAACAATTCAAGCACGCAAACAGTGACCACAACACATGAATCGAGGGTAAGCATGCCTAAATACTTCATCGAAAAAAAAAAATTGTGCAGATCCCACACACTGTGGGAATCTATGTTATGCGAAGGATTTTGTAGGTATCTGGCTGTCCAGCATGGTCTGAGGTTCCGAAAAACGATACCAACCGGACCAACGTGTTCCTGAAAATTTAGTAGTTGCGTGTGGGGTCACAATTATACGTGTATGTGACGACAGCAGCACGACTATACAACCACTGTGTAGACGATCGTATGACGGCAATGGATCATGTCTACGCGAGACGTTAGATTCGAGCCTACCACATGGCGATTGTTTGGTTCTACATAGATAGTAGACAGGCGTAAGCAGTACAATCTCGGGCTGTGACGTCATCAGCGACTACGTGTTGCGCAATTGTACGTATTGTTGTGGTCAGTATATATGAGCTGCAATGGCACCAGCCATGGCTGCAGCGACGCTCTTCTGAAAAAAAAAAGAAGTGCAGAAGGGTTCGCCATTCCAGCAGTGCACATAAGCTCCTGCTTTGATGACGATGAATCTGGCGTTTTGCGGTCCCGCTTTCCATCGTCTGCTTTCTCCGCGGAGCGATAATACATTGGCCCGCCGACCAGCGCTGACGCCCTGAGTCCTTTGCGCTGCGTGCTTCGTCATGGCGCACCACTGCCCTAGCTTCGTAAGTTTTCTTTCTTTTTATCTCTCTCTCTCTCACATGCGCAAACAATTTTTTTTCATAATGGAGCGGCAGCGGCTCAGCGCGTCAGCATAGAGAAAGAAATTTCAACAAGATCGGACACTCCCATAGAGCCCAGCGGCCGAATTGACTGTAGCGCACCAAGCGGATGTTGTTGACTACTTCCGGTTTCGTTTGTGGGCGCGCGCGTTTTGAACACCAGTTGGTACACGCCGCGCCGGCTCCGCTGCTCGGCACGGCATTCTTTTTTTTTTGCCCCACTTCTGCTGAACCTCGCGTGGCCTTGGCGTGGAATCGTTTCATTATTAGGTAGAAATGATTGCGATTGACCTTTACAAGACTGCGCCGAATCTGTCAGCTGCAATTTCATAAAGAAAATGAAAGACGTCTGCTGAAATGATGAAATGTTTATTTTGCTCTATATAAATGCTCGTTCCGGGCTTCTTCTGCATTCATCCAAAGTTGTGGCACCAGGTAAGCAGCAGTCGTTGTCGTACAATGCTCCAGCGGATGCCATCAGCTGAAAGAAAGTAAATTACAAGCATGTATCATTTCGGTATATTGACCTAACAGGAGTATTGCGTGTAGAGGCGAAACGTTCGTAAGTGGTGAATGAGCGGCATTACAGATAAACTCACTTTTAGGTACATTTCGCAGCAAAGACTCCTCCCAAACAATGCCATAAAATCTTAACATCCGATTTTCAAGCACCCCTCCTCTCCCGGGCATTATTTCCTGCACTTTAAGTGCACAGATACACGGGTGACTGCGCGTTTCCAAAACAACTTGGCCTCAGTTGACACGATGGTACGCCAAGTACACAAAGGTGGCTACAACACAGGCTCAGCCAGACCATATTACACGCTCGCAGAATGTCTTGTAATCGCACTCAAGTCAGACTCGTGGGTGCAAAGCCTGTTTTGAGTCGCTCAGAATACATAAATGTCATGTTCTTGAGCTCCTCCGTGTTATCTTTTACGCGTCCTGCCAGCGCACGCAACACTCCCGTGTTATCACTCTCGGCAATCGCTCGTCGCGTTTTCGAGAAGCGTGAGTACCGAAATAAGGTATATGTTGTTGCAGGGCTATAAAATGCGTCACAAACTTGTCCCACTAAAATTCAGTACACGCAAAACTAACTCGCTATGGCCGGCTTGCTTTTTTGCTAACAGCTTCACAACCCCAGGCGCGGCGAGCAAGCCTCAAGATATCCCAAAAAGTTACCAAATAAATTACAATACTTCTTCGGGTCACTGAATGCTTCACGAACTTCTATAGTAAGATTCAGTACACGCGAAACTAACTGCGGCACACAGCCGAGCTGCTTTTCGCTAACTGCGTCAATAAGCTGGGCGCGGCAACCGTGCTTCTAAACTACCACAAATATAACGACTTTAGTTAAAATAATGTTGGGGGCCACAGAATGCGCGAAATCTTGTCTTAGGCGCTACGACGTAGTACACGCATGCACACGCGCAAATGCGTCTCACGGCCGAGCCGGTTTTCGCTTACTGCGTCAATAAGCCGGGCGCGGCAAGCGTGCCCAAAAACTACCGAAATAAGTTACAGTAATGTTGGGGCTCATAAAAAGCGTCGCAGACATCTTCCAGGACGAGGCATTAACTCAAATTAACCGCGCCAGGACGGCGGTGCTGTTTTTCGCTAACTGCGCCACTCGAACTAAGCCTAAATGTGATTAAAATGAGCCGCACCCTGTCAAACACAATTTCTCACCTTGCCGTTGTCCAGTAGTGCAGTGGTGCCATGTCGAAATGCAGACGACACGCAAGAGAAGCCTATAGAGAAGGCCGGGAGCCCAATAAAATGGGCTATATCCAAAACAGACGGGTCGCCGAGCACGCGAGCTTCGCACGTAGTACGACCGTCCACGTTCACTCCTGCGGCTTGTCTGGCGCATGACGTATGCACGCGCGTCTGGCGTGCCGCTAGCTTGTTGCTAGGCAACGCAACAAAAAGTTGGAAGGTTAGGTTCATTCACACGCAAAACTTTTTCACTTTTAGTGGGAAGGAATAAAAAAAACAAAACGTCGTCTGGAAGTTTATTTCACATTCTTTTTTTCTGATGCTCGCGTCAACTAACGGATGTTGTTGAAACTAGGCGTGACGTGTTTCCTGTTGCCAGTTTTTGAAGAGTGTCCCCTCTTGTTGAATTTCTTTCTCTCTGGCGTCAGTATATTATCGCTCGGTAAAGAAAGCAGATGACGAAAATCAGGGGGTTATGTGTAGTGCTAGAATGGCGAAACCCTCTCCAGTTTTCCTAGAGAGCGTCGCTCCGGTCACTACTCGCGCGTTGCAGTCAATATTGAACGCGACAGTACCAATGGCTAATAATGCTTACGTATTCTTTGGCGAGCACTCCAGCAAAATCTGTCCGTCACCTGACGCTTTATATCTGTAAAATAAATGCATAATTGGTTAAGTTAAAACATCCAATCCTTGTAATAGTGCAATAGTAGATGATTGGTAGCATTTGGTAGACATGCATAAACTAGCTAAATAAGTTAATCAAAAGCGAAGTAGCAACCGAACCAAAGAAGGATGACGCATTAGAAGACAATTCTCAGAATTTCTGTAGCATTTCTTTTTATGTGGTGCATGTTAAAACGACGATGGTATTTGTATTTACGCGAATAAATGTTAAAATGTGATTCATTTGTGTGACCACGAAGTCTGTACAACGTCGCACAGTTGTACCTAGCGTAAGCTGCTAGGAGGGAAGTAGTGGGCCGGTACGGGACTCAGTGCAGTTTCAGGCGGCGCCTCTATAAGCGCGAGCTATCCCAAGGGAAGGAAACGACAAAGTGGCACGGGGTCCACGCGCAGAGCGTTTCAAAGAGCTCACTGGCTTCGGAGCGAGACACGCATGCGTGCGATCGTGGCCTAATGCAGTGTATTTACAGTGTTATGACCGCGAGGTGGTCATAACCAATGGGAGGTCAATGAACTCCCCCCCCCTCACACACACACACACAGACACACACAGACACACACACACACACACACGCGCATACACCACGCACGCACGCGCACACGCACACACACATGCACACGCACGCAACGAAAAGAAGAAAAAGAAAGCAAAAGCAATCGATGCCTAATGGTTAGATCACCTGGCTGCTGTTCTCGAGGGTAGAGGTTCGATTCCTGCATCGGTAACACGCTATTTTTAAAGCCAGGCGAAAACGAGGCCAAGAATGAGCCTAGACCCGTTCACATTAATAAGCTGTCCAATTTAAGCTTAATTTGCGCACATCACTTTCTATAGCTCTTACAGTCACACTTAGATACAAATTCTGCATTTGATGACTTTCAATTCTGTCACCGCTATAGCAGGCCCCTCCCGATGTGACCAATGGGGACAGCGGGCAGCGCTTGTACTGTCGCTTCCAGGGGACAAGCAGCTGTGACTCAAGCGAGAAACGTGCATGAACGTTTAAAAACGCTGGTACCATTGAAATGCGCATAAAGAGTGCGAAAGTGCATTTATTTCTGCTAAATAATTACAGGGGACCGGCATCACGACAAGGATACATGTATAAAAAATGTGTTGGGCTGAATATGGCAGATTTCTCGATGTCATGAGCGGGAGCTTAATATTATGCTCACTGGATTCCATATAGAAATACATATGGGTCCGAAACTTGGAGCTTAACAAAGAAGCTCAGGCCCGCGCAACGAGTGATGGGACAAAAACGTTAAGTGCTACGTTAAACAGTAGGGCAGCGGTGGGAATGTGTGAGCAAATCGGGATAGCCGGTGCACCAGTTGCAATTAACAGCAATGTTGTTGGACAGGCATTGTAATGCATTAGGCAGATATTAGATGATCTATGAAAGTTGCAGACTGGGTGCCAAGGCAAGGTGAAGCGGAGTTGAGAAAGGCAGAGGACTAGGTTGTGGGCAGAAATTAGAAGATCTTCGGATATAAGATGGGGGTCGACCGACGCAAGACAAAAGACAAAGGCAAAGGGATATCCCTGAAAGATTCTTTCGTGCTGGAGTCGAGATGTGCGAGGGTGATGATGTGTCGGCGTATTACCACGGAACGGCTGTTTCTATTACATACTTTATGCGGAAATCGAGATGAAGATACGGTGATAATAAAGGAAAAACGATCCACCCAATAGCAGCAATTGCTACAAAGGAAACCCGTACGGATTCCTCGAAACGGAAGCCTCGCAGTTGAAGGAAAATTCGCCCCGGTCCGGCACGAATGTTTATTAACTATTACATCGAAAATTCGATTTCCAGAGATGCTGGTACACATCAAAAATCGCCAGTATTCGTCAGCATGTGTTCATCCATGGTGTTGCTACCACCCTCTGCTGCAAGCGATAGTATAGGTAGCACAAATACAATGAAAGTTGCACGTAGAGAATAACAGAAGAAAAAAAAAAGACACAAAACTAAAGCTTTGCAACACTCGAGTACAACATAAACGGTCTATAACAAAACATTCGTGATATGAGGGAAGTGAACGAAGCCATTGTGTACAACGTTTATCAGCCCAGCCACCCACCGCTCTGCTTTGGCTTCAAAGCAGGGTACTGTGAGCATACTACACTCTAAAAACAGTTGCACCCTTTGGGGTCTATATTTGCCACACAGCAATAATCGTCATCTGTCTGGTCCGCATTTCATTTCTTTAACCCGGTGAGCCCGGCATTGTTTGTATCTTTTCAGTAACGAACGATGCGCGTTATCATGCTCGAACATGATAACGATGCGCCAACATGCGCGTTATCAGCATGACATAGCATTCCCGACAGGAAAGTAGCGGGCGCGGCGTCTTCAAGAAAGGAAATGCAAGCAAGACAGATGACGATTATCGTTGTGTGGCAAATATACACTCCAAAGGGTGTAAACTTTTCTGATAGTGTATACACTCTAAAAAAAAGTTTACACACTTTGGGGTGTATTTCCTTCCTTGAAAACGCGGCGCTGGCTACTTTCCTGTCGAGAATGCTCTGTAATGCTGATAACGCGCATGCTGTTCGTTACTGGAAAGTACCGGGCTCGCCGCGTTAAAGAAAGGAAATGCGGACAAGACAGATGACAATGATCGTTGCGTGGCAAACATACACCCCAAAGGGTGCAACTGTTTTTAGAGTGTATATATATGCAGTTGGCATCGAGGCACCCTAATACGCAACGCAATGAACGCTGCGCGGCGGCATTACTGCCGCAAGTTTTTTTTCAATGCTATTAATTTACCGGAACCATTTACTGCACACCGTTCGTGCAGCCCCAGTGGCGCTCGAAGGCACAGGCGTAATAGGGAGTTTTAGTGTTGGGGACGCAAGCGGCTTGCGTACGCAAGAACTAGGGGCGACGTTACTGCGCATGCGCAGACCGCTACGTCTACTTGCGTCCTTGGGTTGTTGCAGCGGCCGAAAACATCGCTGCCCCTAAGAGGTCACGTTACCCACGTGACTCTTGCGGTGTAGGAGAACTTGCGAGCAGCTAGCGGGTAGATAATGTAATAAATCTTTCGCCAAGTGTCGACAGACGTCGTTTTTATATACATTGGAGAGGTTTAGCACGTCCGGTATGCGGATAAACGCAGTTGGGGCGTTAGGGCGGAGCTATAAAGGGGAGCGTCTTGCAGGGTGCATCCACCTGGCGGCGTAGAGCTAAAACTGACAAAATCAGCTAATATTGCTGTAACCAAGTCTATTCTACTTCGCTGCTGGTGTAAGTTATCGGCACTGGCTTAACTGTGTTGCTGCCAAAAATTTATACCCGCAGCAAAGTAAAATACACTTGGTTACTGCAATATGAGCTCTTTTTGTCTGTTTGAGCTTTGCGCCACCAGGTGGCAGCACTATGCAGGCCGCTCTAGTTCATGGCTCCGCCCCAACGCCCCAGCCTACGTTTACCCGATTCCCGGACGCTGTAAACCTCTCTATTAACTGCTTCTAATAAAAAGAGTTTAATGTACTTTACTTCATATGCTTCATATCATATTTTATAACATGATAACGCAGCAACGACCAGACGTTGGTGGTGCTTCGAGCGCATGCGACCTCATTGCGGTTTGCGTTTGGGGCCGCTAACCTATAACACGTTTCTGCTTGCGTACGCAAACGCAAACGCACCCAGGCGCTTGGGGCCCCAACGCCTTGCGTCCCCAATACTAAAACTCTCTAATGTCTGGATACAGTGCCTTGGGGAAACGCGCCGCCAGCTGAGCCGGTAGGCGCGCGCTACTTATCGTTGCCCACTCGATGCCTAATCGCATTACTATTCGTCCACGTGCCGCACTCGCGTGACGCACCCAAGCCGGGGCCCAAACGGCACCCGCTGTTCTCGGCGCGTCTCTGAGACGCCGGCGAAAGGAGCGCCGCGCGCGCCCCCAAACGCGTGCGTCCATTCTCTCCCAGCGGCAGCATTTCGTCCCGCCTGTTCACTGCGCTGCAGCCCTGCGAGCCTCTGCTTTACCCAGAAAGCGCCGCTATTTATACTAGCGCTTCGGCTCTATGCCTGCGAGCGAGCTCGCCAATGCGAGCAGAGACGTGAACTCGGGACAAGATGATAGAAACAAAGAGGGCAGATGCAGCGCTTGTCGCTTTTAGTCGAAGCGAGCACATGCATCGCTTTTACCCGCAAGCGGCAAGTTTACGTCATTTATTTGGCAGAAGCGGAGTTCTCGCTAGTGCTATACGTGGGGCTACGGTGTTCATTGTGTTAGTCGTCGTCTTCCGTTCTCTCGGGTGGCTTTTACGCGAGAGCGTATGTATGCGCATTGGGGCTCAGGTGCGCATTAATGAAGAAAGAAAAGGCGTCTGCCTGGGGAGGGAGCGGGTGGGAAGGGAGAAAATTATATTGTAGGAAATCTCTAACATGTGTGTCACGTTACTGAAGTCGCTTTTACCCATATGTGTTCGTACGGTACTAAATGCAGTTGTTTGGACGTGTTTAAGAGTAGAAAGACTTAAATACATGAAAAGCTAAGTCGCCGGGTGTTTCGCAAAGAACCGTGGCCGCGTTTCTGTTAATAGGGAAACATGATAAGGAATTTTTAAACAGTATTCACATTTTTTATTTGGCCCTGCGCTACAAAACAATTTGCCCGAACTTTTGGAAGGCTAACCTGAAACAATATTCTATGCTCTCGGGGCCATGTCATGGAAGGCTAAATTTGAGTGCTAACTTTGAGGCCACTGGTAGACTTCACTACCCCGTCCTAACGCAAAGTGACGTATATGCACATTCACTTTCGCCTTCCACGCCTATTAGCGCGTATTTCATAGCCTGTTCTACCCGTCAAAACAGATTTTGAGTGCAATATGTTTTAAAACTCGTGCTGTAGTCCGACGCTGTGTGCCAGCGTGCTACTGTCCGCTGAAGAGGTTCGGTGTCTTAGGAAACCAAAACCACGTCCCAAGGCAAAAGTCTATTATTCTTCAGTGCTGCCGAATTCCTCGCAGGGGTTCGTGTGTACCGTATATTTCATTAAGCAAGACGTAATCGATTTGACTTCATCAGTTTACGTACCGCGTGGAAAGGTAGATGTGGGAAGCAAGAGATTAGGGCAGTCTGTTTTGAATTTGCCGAAGTAAGAAGGCTGTACACGTAGGCAGTATTGAATAATATTGGCTACAAGAAATGATTTGAATTTTTAAGTTCGCGTTGTGTTGAGTTCTAGTACGCACTACTAGTCCCAGCACAAAGCAGTGTAAAAAAATTGAGCTCTAATCCAAGCTGCGAATGTGGTTAGGCAGCGAAGCTGTGGTATCGCCTGATAACATAGACAAGTAGGATGAGCCTTGAACGAATGGAACCGCTGGGTCCTGCCTAGCCTGAGCATGACACCGTTGGGCGCATTAACGCTGCTGTTTCCTTCGTCGCAACATCGCATTCGCGCTGCTCTTCGGGAGTCCTCACTATGTGTGGCCTTCCCACAGCGCTATCACAACACGAATGAAATGAGTTGTTCTTAAGTGCCTATGGTGTTGGGCTGGTAAACACGAGGTCGCGGATCAAATCCCGGCCATGGCGTCCGCAGCACTAACTAACTAAATTAACAAGCATGGTGTCACGTGCGACATGAACACACCTGATTCGATGACCGCGGATATTCGCCGACTGCTGACACGCTGGCGTGAGGAAGAGTGGCAGCAGCAGTGATGGCATTGTCCTTCATACTGCTTCTCCCTTCAAGCCGAACCTAGTGGCGAGGTTACAGCGCAGACGAAAATATCAGCCGTTGCCGCGTCTAGGCTATGTATACATCGCAGATCGCTCAGCCACCAGCTCCGCAGCCTCTCTTATCATCCCGGCCTTATAAATTACAATTACTTTCAAAGTAGTAAGCAACAGCTCTACAGCAACAGTACGTGCCGCTTTACGTGCCGCTGTTAATTACATCGCACAAGCCAAACCTCGAAAGTGAGTCGTTTCTTGTGACACAAAGACAGCCCTTCAGAGTCTGCAGTCAGCCTTACAACGCAAGACCCATTTATTTATTTATTTATTTATTTATTTATTTATTTATTTATTTATTTATTTATTTTATTATACCTCAAAGGCCCCAGAGATGGGGTATTACATGAGGGATGGGCTTTAACAAACAGCGATTCTAGAGCAGCCTGATCAACCATGATCCATGATCCAACCCAACCCATGATCCAACCCATGATCAACTGGTGTAGAGACAAGCGAGGTTCTCCATCAAGCCCTCATAAACGGTCATGACATCATCTTGCAGTGATCCACCGTGAAGACAACACCACAGCGCCTGGCCGTACACTATGCTCTTCATGCCTGTGGACCCAGTGTCCAATCTGCGACTCCTAAACAGGCAAGTCCTTTCTGCGTTTCTTGAGGGAATCGCGCCAAACGAGATAAAGGACGTGAAAATAAACGCACAGAAGAATGTCCTTGCAGTAGATGCTCTACACCGTAGTGCACTGCAAAGCCTGCGGCACATAACGGAGATCGACAAAGTAAAAGTGCGATCCATGATACCTACAGGCTGCAATGGCACTGTCGGCGTCATTTATGATGTCGATATTTCTATACCAACCGACAACTTACCGATATTAATAAAGCCAACTACAGAAGGCAATCTTATCACGCAGATCACAAGACTTAGCAACACACGTTGCCTGAAGCTGTGGTTTGAGGGAGACAGCCTTCCCTCACACGTCAAAGTTGGCCACGTCCGCCATCCAGTCCGCCCATACGTACCGAAGCCCCTGCAATGCTACAAATGCTGCAAGATGGGACACGTAAAAGGTGTCTGTAGGAATAACCTCGTGTGCCCACGGTGCGCCGAATCTCATTAAGCAGATGCCTGCCACGCAACTGTGTTAAAGTGCCCTTACTGCCATGGTACTCATGAGGCCTCATCCAATGATTGCCCGCGTGTGAGGAACGAGCGAGCAGTACTCAAACGTATGGTACAGGACCATTCAACACACAGAGAGGCTGCCGCTAGTCTCAGGTGACGACGACTTCGCCACCGAAGAGCATCACGAAGAGTTACATCTACTGAAAGATATACACCATCTTCCGGGAAAGCGGCTACCGTATCAACGCCGACTTCCACAAAGGCAGACACTGCGAAAACGAAGAAAGGTACAAGACTCGCACCTCCTGAAGAGTGGCCTACACTTCCACGAGCACAACGTGCATCGGAGTCACATCAAATTGCGCCGTCCTCAATGACCTCACGAACCGCGGATGCGACGCCGACTGAGGATCGCCAAGTCATAGTGATGCTGAAGTCAGTTATGGACCCCATGCGCATTCTAATGAGCAGCATGAAACCCCCGTTGGCACAGAGTGCACTGCAGGTGCTGGACACCTTGAGTCCGGTGCTTGCGGCTCTAGGGTAAAACCACGGCCCGAGCATTGCCGCCGTTTCAAGAGGAGGTCAAGAATGCATCTGTCGTTCAGTGGAACGCCAGAGGGCTTAAGTCACGCATGCCCGACTTTAGACAGTTTGTCTTTACGCACCAATTCCCCATTATCGTGATTTGCGAGCCCAACCTGTCAGTTCCCATCAGACTGTCCGGGTATGAGTGCTTTATGTTCTCTACCCACGGAGAGTGCAGCAAAGTCGTTATGTTTATACGCCGTGGCTTGACTTATGTACATCACCCAGTGCCTCCTGACGAAGCAAATCAATACGTTTGCTTAACAATACAGAAGGAAAAGCTCACGTTCACAATTCTTGGAGCCTATTTATCTCCAACAAGCCATCTAGTTTGTGAGCGCTTACGGGGAATTCGGACATCGACTCCACAGCCGTGGGCGCTCACTGGTGAATTTAACGCCCACCATTACCTATGGGGAAGCACCAAAGTGAACTCTGGAGGCAGAGCGTTGGTGTCCTTTGCCTATGAACTCTAATTTTGCCTGTCAAATGATGGAAGCCCTACTTATCTGCGTGGATCAGCGTACAATAGCTGCTTGGACCTTACCTTCGTTTCACGTTCGCTGTCGAGAACAGTGCACTGGTTTTCGGATTTAGAAACGCGGGGTAGCGACCACATCCCAACCTATTTGAAGATCGAAGGCTTGACTAGCCCTAAGTCCTGCAGAACCGTCCAGTGCACCGATTGGCCTAAATACAAAAGAATAATGGAAGACTGTTGTCGTGACGGCGCCTCCTATAACCTGCAGGGCGCGATAAAGGATGCCATACAAACAATAACGCATTTGCTTTCCAATAGTTCTTCCAGCACCGATTTCGACATCGAACAAGCGAAAATTCGAGCAATTCGCCGTGGTGCGGAGCGATGATATAGAAGCACGAATTCCAATTATGATTTGAGATTGGATAGACGAACTCAAAAGAAAATACATCGTCACATGAACAAGCTGGCTTCGCGACAATGGGTATCCTTTTGCGAGTCCCTGGATCCGCGAAAACATTTGCCGCTTATATGGAGGACTGTTCGTGGCCTTCGCACAGCCTTTGTCAGCGCCACCCATTTAAATATCTGTCACTCTATCTACAATGTAGAGATATTGACGTCGCTGAATCTTTCTGCAGAAAGATTGCTGGCGAAGCAAATTCCGATGGAACGGGTAGGGAACGCTCCACCACCCACTGTTCTCATGCGGTCTCCCCATGGAATGCCCTTTTTCTATTGAAGTACTAGAAGCTGCGCTGGCTTTGTGCAGGCGTACTTCAGCGCCAGGACCTGACGGCATTACATACCGTGCCCTGTGTAACGTAGGAGGCCAAGCTCGGAAGGCACTCTTGCTCCTGTACAACGACTCCTGGAAGACGGGTACGGTTCCGCAAGAATGGAAGTCAACTCGCCTCATTCAACTTCTCAAAGCTGGCAAGTCGCCTTTTGATATTTCCTCATACCGTCCAATAGCACTTGCCAGCTGTGTCGGAAAAACAATGGAAAGAATAATTTCAACACGTCTGGAATGGTACTTAGAGTATTATGAAATCTACCCAGATGCTATGGCCGGATTCAGACGTGGCCGTTCGTCAACAGACAACGTTGTTGACTTGATAACATTTGTGCAACACCAAAAGGCCTGTAGGCGACTATCTGCTGCTCTGTTTCTAGATGTTGAAGGGGCTTATGATAATGTCACCCATGAAGCCATCCTTAGCACGTTAGAAGCTGTCGGACTTGGTGATAAGATATATATGTGGGTGTGCAGCTACTTACAGAGGAGATCATTCTACGTGCACAGAGAAAATGGCCTGACATCCGAGCATTACGGTAGCCGAGGAGTCCTTCAAGGTGGAGAGCTTAGCCCAACTCTTTTCAATCTCACCCCCTGTGGATTAGTTGACAACCTGCCAAACACCGTACGGTTTGTACGGCGTCAGGTGTGACACGACTTCAGCTTGGCGCTCGGCTTCAGAAGGCAGCCACAACGACATCTTGCTACCTTCGTGAACAAGGACTTGAAATTTCATGCGGGAAGTGCGCAATGGTGGCATTCACGAGGAAACGAATGTCTGCTTACGGCGTATCTATTAACGGGCAACTTATACCATACAGCAGAAGCCACAGGTTCTTGGGAGTCGTAATTGACAGAGACCTAGCTTGGACTCCGCACGTGAATAACGTGAAAAAGGGGCTTACTGCTATCTGTCACCTCTTCAGGTTCCTTGCAGGGAAAAGTTGTGGAGTATCTATACACGCTATGTTACAGCTGTACAAGGCGTTGTTCGCTGGATTCCTGCGACACAGCATGCCTGCAATATCCAACACCTGCAAGACTAACTTGCACATGATTCAGAGGATTCAAGCCCAAGCCCTTAAGATATGTCTTGGCTTACCACGTAGTGCATCAACGGCTGAAACCATTGCCCTTGCGCAGGATTATCCAATCACGACGCACATTGCCGTTTGAAAAAATGCGTATGCATCTCAGGCATTACGCTAGGACCCCTTCCCACCACTTGGTGAGCCTCACTGCTGCAAGGCCCTGCTCGACATTTAGCGGCATTGTCAGTGCACATCGTGCGTCGTTTACTTCAGGGTACGCACCTGCAGCCAAGCCAGCGTTTGATCCGTGGTGTGTGAGCCATAAACAAGTACATATAATGATTCCAGGACCACAGAAGAAGACAGATCTACCGGTCCCTGCTCTAAAACAGCTGAGCTTACTTCTTTTGCATGAAAAGTACAGCAACCACGTGCCCATTTATACCGATGGATCGACTACGTCATGCACTTCTGGTGGTGCCGTGGTTATACCAACGCGAGGAATGACACTGCGGTTCAAGACATCGCATGTCACGACCTCAACGGCGGCAGAACTAACGGCCCTGCGTCGAGCACTGGAATTCATTGATTCTGAAAGACGTAGAATATGGGCTGTGTTCTGTGATTCAAAACCGGCATTACAGTGCACGCAGTGAGTTCTCTGACATGGATGCCATCACCAATTGACATACGAAATCGCGAAACTTTACCATCACGTCCAACAAAAAGGTCACGAGGTCGTCTTTCAATGTGTACCTGACCATTGTGGAATCAGTGGCAATGATACCGCCGATAACGCTGCTCGCACAGCCCATCAAGAAGAGCACAGCGTTCCGATTCCATTTTCGAGGACAGACGCCCCAAGGCAGCTTCGAAACCTGGCACGTAGTCTCACACTGACCGAGTGGAACTCGCCAAACTTACGACTTACACGACTGCATCGACTGAACCCCTCCCTGCAACTCCGACCTCTACTCGGACTTCCTCGACGTGAAGCTACGCTTCTCTGTCGCCTTTGGTTAGGAGTTGCCTTCACAAAGGCATACTCTACATTAATTGGAGTGACTGACAGTGCAGCATGCGAGGTCTGTGGCACCGAAGAAAACATCGACCACCTGCTGTGCCACTGTCCACGATGCACCCCAGAGAGACAAGAACTTGAAAAAGCTTTCAAAAAACTGGACAATCGGCCGCTTTCGGTGCAGGTGCTGCTGGAACACCGCCCCCATCTCCCGTCGGTCCATAAAGTGGTGAAGGCGCTTTTGTGCTTCTTAAGGACGACGGGCTTGTGCGACCATCTGTGACTATTAATGCAATTTCTGTAAGACCACACACGTCAGCGAACTCACGGGAATTTCTTTCTTTCCTTCCTTGCTCTCTCTCCCTGTTGTCTTTGTTTTCCCCCTTTCTCATTCTCCCGGTGTAGCGTAGCCAACCGGACGTTATTCTGGTTAACCTCCCGGCCTTCTATTTATCTCTTTCCCTCCCTCTTCCAGTGGCTTCCGGAGCCCTGTGGCATCGTCGGAAATAACCTTGCTGGCAATGCCTCCCGGTCAGCCCATAAAGAAACCCTGACAGTTGTTATACCCTTATCAAGGACAGATAGTGCGAGGGGTCTTTGTTTACTTGCTCAAACCAAGACTGAAGCTTTGTGGAACACCCCTATTTTCTCCAACTGCTGTCTCACCGGTTGGATCCTACATTAAAGCTGCAGATTTCATCGAACTTCTCCCGCCTTGATGCAACTTTACTGTGCCGCCTCTAAAATGAGTAGACTTTGACGAAAGCCTAATCATTCCGAAATGGAATGTCCAACATACCGATCTGTGTGTCGTGCAAGTGGGAAGACACGATTGAGCACGTGTTGTGTTTTTGTGATATCTATGACAATGAACGTGACGTTCTTCAGAGGGTGTTAAACCGATTAGATAACAGGCCATTTTCTGAGACTAAGATTCTCGGACTATAGCCCCATGCGTCGCAGGCTTACAAAGCGACGCGGGCACTGCTACGTTTCATGGAAGCGACTGGCCTCAGTGACCGACTATAGGCGTGAAGTTATGGACATCCGCATGCACTGGCACCGATAGTACCTTCTTCCCTCCCTATCATTTTTTCCTTCCTTAAACCCCTTCCCCTGTGTAGGGTAGCAAACCGGACACGCGTCAGGTTGATTTCCCCAACTTTCCTTCCTTCCTTTTCATTCTCCTCCTCCTCCTTTCAATAAGGGCCTGCGCGGCCGCGCTCAGCTGCATCATACGCAGCCACCGCTACAGTAGAACGCCACTCCCCATTACTCCCAAGCCGCGGTGCCCTGCGAGCGATGGAAGACGGTGCCCTTCCTTCCTCTAATGCGCGCGCGCGATCGAGCCACCATCCTGGACTCACTCTCGTACGCCTTCACGCGCACCCACAGCATACCGCGTGCGGCAACGATGTTATCAGACTTGGACTTTATACAGAACATCACGCCGACGCCGACGACGTAAATGCGCCTGGAGTGTCCATATAATTCCTATCGCAATAAAACCGAATCCGCAGCTCCCTGTTCATGACTATGCTAAGCAGTTCCAAGGTCATGTGCATCCTCACATTATCTACGAATGCCAGACATTTATGGTTTGCTTTGAATACCCTCTTTTTGGCGTACGTGCATCGATACAAGTTACTCGTACTCATTTTCATTCGCCATTCCCATTCTGAGTAACTTTATTCACCGCTTGACTGCTCTCTTAAAGAAAGAGCGTAGCACATTTACCCATTAACACCATTTGGTGAACTAGAGTGGTATCAAGCGCTGACTCGAAACTGCAAATCTTTATTCAAAAGAACGGATTATGAACACTCAATATGTTTGCGAAGTGACACGGTGCTGTAAGCCAGCACACACATGCAAAAAATAAACCACCTGTTCATCTTGAAGAAAAGTTCCTGCATCAGTAATTCATTGGTTGTGCCGTTGGAGAAGGCGCTGCGTTAAGTATAGGTAACACATTACGGCTTGCGTTTTTAATGCGTAAGTATTCTCAGGCGAGTCACCCAGGAAATCTGTTTATCGGTCCGTCGGTAAAGCTTAGCACAATGCGCTCTATATATACAGAAAAATCGAATAAGTTCGAAACAAAAATTTTAACACAAACGAACGTTCGCGATGGCGGCTTTCCAACGTAGGACCCCACGCTCAGAAGGTGAGTGTCTTATCCACCGGGCTAAGCACCTTTTTTTTCTTCGTTACCAGTTTGGCTACTAGCCTTAAAGGAGTTTGTAATCACAGATCAAACTCGTTTTATATGTGTTGAAGTGTCCAGCATTGACACCACATCTTCATCACAGTCAATCGTCTTGTAGACTTCACGTACATTCACAACCACTTCAGCAAAATACTCATGCACAGATCGGCCTTTAACATCACAGTGTCTGTATGCTAACAGACTGTGCTAGATTGCGTGCGAGTAAAAAAAAAAACATTATGGGGTTTTACGTGCCAAAACAACTTTCTGATTATGAGGCACGCCATAGAGGGGGACTCCGAAAATTTCGACCACCTGCGGTTCTTCAACGTGCACCTAAATCCAAGTACACGGGTGTTTTCGCATTTCGCCCCCATCGAAATGCGGCCGCCGTGGCCGGGATTCGATCCCGCGACCTCGTGCTCAGCAGCCTAACACCATAGCTCGATCCCGCGACCTCGTGCTCAGCAGCCTAACACCATAGCCACTGAGCAACCACGGCGGGTGCGTGCGAGCAAGGAGATAACGCCCGTCTGTTCAATATCGTGTTCAGATGGTAAAAAACGAATGCCATGTCATTTGAGGGACAGGTCTATCTTTAGAGATCTTTGTAATATATCCCAAAAGAATATGGCATTATTACAATCAATGAATAGGTGTTGGATCGTTTCAGCTTTGTTGCACAGAAAGCATCTGCTTCCCCATGGCACATAAATCCTTCTTTCTTCTAACCCCATTTTAACAGGCAAGGTTCCCGTGAAGGTCTGGCTGTCATCAACGATGGATCTCCAACTTACATCCGCGGCACTACCTACGGAAGTTGCTTAGACCTCACTATTGTATCTCGGAGCCTCCTACCCTTAGTCAACTGGTGCTTGGACATAGAAACGCATGGGAGCGATCATATACCAACATATGTACAGATGAAGTGGTTTGTGCAATCAACTCCACCTGCTGTACGCTGCACTGATTGGTCCACATTCTCTACATCTGTCGAAGAGTACTGCGGAGACATCACTTCACCATCTGATATAGAAGACATTATTGTATCATCAATGCAGAAGACAACTAAGTTCATCAGTGCACCTACATCCAGAACGGCGATTGATATTGAATATGAACGACTCCGAGCGATCCGTCGTAGAGCGGAAAGGAAGGTTAGGCGAACTCAATCGTCATTAGACCTTGTCTTATGTCGACGAGCTCAACGAAAAATACGGCGTCACCTTCAAAAAATGGGAAAACAACGGTGGAGGACCTTCTGTTCGTCTCTGGATCTTCGAAAGCCACTTTCTAGGATCTGGCAGGTTGTACGAAGCCTTCGTGCCCCTCCTCAGCAAAAACATCCTTTCCGTGCTCTAGCACTTCACCAATGTCTGACGGAAGTGCAGGTTGCCGAAGACTTCTGTAAGAGAGTAACCCGCACCGATGTTTCAGCATGTCCAACTTTGGATCGACCCGTGCTACCTCCTAAAGATGATCGTCTTGACCTTCCTTTCACGATGCCGGAATTGGAAGCTGCACTTGCTGCGTCTAGACGATCGTCTGCCCCTGGACCTGACGGTATTTCGTATACTGCTCTGTGCCACCTTGGGATGGAAGGTCGGAAAGTCCTGCTGTCATACTATAACGCCACGTGGTCATCCAGTACAGTCCCGAAGCAGTGGAAAACCAGCCGTTTGGTGGCCCTCCTAAAGCCAGGAAAATCGCCTTACGAAATGTCATCTTACCGGCCAGTAGCTTTAGCTAGCTGTGTCGGTAAGGTGATGGAACGGATGGTACTCACTAGACTAGAATGGTTCATGGAAAAGAATGAGCTTTATCCTGAAATGATGACCGGATTTAGACGTGGCCGGTCTGCAATAGATGGGGTCATTGATCTCGTGTCCACGATCGAACACGAAAAAAAGCGCCACCGACTTGTAGGAGCAGTTTTCTTAGACATAAAAGGGGCTTATGACAATGTACTGCACGAAGCCATTCTTGATGCCCTCAGTAATTTAGGCATCGGCGGCCGTCTCTACATGTGGATTGCAAATTACCTAGATGGTCGTACAGTCTTCATGTCCACGAATGCTGGTGAAACGACAAGACACGCTGTGGTCCGTGGAGTGCCTCAAGGAGGAGTTCTCAGCCCGACTCTTTTCAATGTTGCCCTTATTGGCCTTGCGGAAATAATTCCTGATACAGTACGCATCAGTACCTACGCAGACGACATATGCATATGGGCATCCGCAGTCACGCGACCACAAATACGTGCCAGATTGCAGCGAGCTGTTTCTTTAACGTCTCAGTACCTGCAGTGCCAAGGACTGCAACTGGCCCCAGACAAGTGCGCTGCGATAGCGTTCACACGGAAGCTTATGTGTTGGTATCCAATTATGATCAATGGAAATGCCATCCCATATGTCACCCACCACAAATACCTCGGCGTTGTCATTGACCGCGGTGTTTCATGGTCGAAACATGTGGCAATGTTAAAGAAAAAATTAACTGGGCTTGCTCAAGTTTTTCGCTTTCTGGCCGGTATGAAATGGGGTCCATCTGAGCGTTCGCTACTCCGGCTGTACCAGGCTCTCTACGTCGGATACATTCGGTATAGCCTGCCAGTTTTATCAAGTATGAGCCCGTCATGTTTGCGTACGCTGGAAAGTGCCCAGGCGCAGATGCTGAAAACATGTCTCGGTGTTCCACGTTGCACCTCAACCCACGGAACAATTGAGGAGGCTCGCGTCACCCCTTTACCTGTCTATCTACAATGCGAACCTCTTCGAGTATTCCTGCGATTGCTTTGCCGTCATGGACGTCATCCCTTATCGAAACTACCCGATACACGGCCGGACTCCACTTTTTCAAGAGCCGTTAAATGCCAAGCATCTGCCATACCAGCATACTTTGCCCCGGCTGACCTTCCACATATGCCCCCATGGGTAATGTCCAAATTACCGGTACGTCTATCTATTCCCGGAATTTCTAAAAAATCGCGAATACCTACCGTCGGCCTCAGACATTTCACACTTGAATATATGTCGAAAGAATATGACTCCTCGGTGAGCGTGTATACAGACGGCTCGGTCTCGTCGTATGCGTCTGGTGCGGCTTTCGTCGTGCCTGCGCATCAGGTCATTCGACGGTTTCGTCTGCATAACAAGACGACTACAACATCTACGGAATTAGTGGCAATAAGAGAGGCCGTTCAATATATTGTGCGACAGCCTCCTCAAATATGGACAGTTTTCAGTGACGCAAAATCGGCTCTTCAACTACTTAGAGTGGTGTTGAAAGAAAGCGCTTATAGAGTGTTGGCTCTTCAAACTGCCGAGCTTTACACTGTAGCGCAAGAAAACGGCCACCACATCACATTTCAGTGGATCCCTAGTCACTGTGGTATACAGGGCAACGAACTGGCCGACGCCGAAGCGAAGAAAGCACTCGAAGAACGAGAGTCGCTGCTTTCAATTCCTTTTTCAAGAGCGGACGCCAACTGTCTCCTCTCCAGTGTCATCCGAAAATTGACAGCAAAGCACTGGGACAATCCGGATAATCGCCACAGACGACTCCAGAGATTGGACCCCACCATGAATTTTAGGCTACCACCAAAAATTCAACGAAGCTGTGCCAGTCTTCTGCACAGACTAAGGCTGGGGGTAGCGTTTACGCGCGGATACGTGCACCTCATGCGACGCACCGAGTCTCCACACTGTGAGGTGTGCAATGTGACTGAAACTATAGGTCATGTGCTTTGTGACTGCCCTAAGTTTGTGGAAGAGCGTGATAGGTTGGTCAAGGACCTTACGCGTCTCGACAGCGCACCGTTGTCGGAGGATGTTATTTTAGGCTCTTGGCCAGACGCTCAGTCTAGTTTCAAGGCCATCAAGGCATTACTGAACTTTTTAAAAATTACGGGCCTGGACTGCAGACTTTGAGCATGCCAAACTGCTTGCCATATGTGCTACATCTTCCTTCTATCGTCATCGTCACCCATCATGCACCTCTTTCTTCCCTCTTTCTTTCCCTCTTCCCCTTCCCCCAATGCCGAGTAGCTGGCTAGAGGAATATACCTCAGGCCGACCTCTCGGCATTTCGTGTCATTAAACTTCTTTCTCTTTCTCTCTTGAAGAAAAGTATTTTAACGTTCGCAGGGCTAAGCGCTCACGCTTGCAAAAGGCTAATATATCTCATCTATATGAATGCGTTGTACCATGTTACCTCTGTTGTCGCGCGACACAAACAGATAAGCAGTCAATTAGATGAGGAATGATGAGGGGCTAAATGGGTATGGTCGCGATTGATAATGGTTTGACGCGGCTGGGTAAGGTGCTAAAGAGCGATCATTAGTTATAATGTTCGGAGCAATTCTGATAAGGTTCATAAGGACTGGTAAGGGTTAATAAAAGTCGGATTATTTCCGATAATGTTGATAAGAATAGATTCGGGTTAGTAAGGGTCGCATAGAATCCGATAAAGTTGGTAACAACTGATAAGGATTGATAATGGTTTATAAGTGTTGGATCGAGTACGATAAGGTTGGCACCGACTAATAAGGCCCAAACAATGAAACGTTCCTTTCCTTCGAGCGCTTCCCAACTTTACGTGAGGCCTCCTTGCAGCGAAGGACCGACGGAGGAAGCAAGTGTACTCTGAAAGCTCCCTTCACCCGTCCTCGCGTAAGGAGCGGTTGCTGCATGCCTGGGTTCGAGATTATCTCTTAAAAGTATTACGCGAACACCATTATTCTATAAAAAAATGTTGTATCGTTGCACAATCTTTAAATTGAAGAGCTAATATAGAGAAGCGTGGACGCTTTCTTCTAGTTTTGTTTGCTAAAGTTAAAAAAAGTAGCACATTACAGTGCGAAACGATGTGCTCCATCAACGCTGGCACGCCGGCGTTGTGCAACGCCTAGCAACGCTTTCATGCCGCACGCGTGACTGAAACGAACATGCCTGGCAAGACGTACCGTGCTCGCCATGTGCTCGCGCTTCTCCGCAGTTGGGCGACAGCGCGCATGCACAAGGAAACGTCACGTGGTTAAGCAGTGAGGTGAAGCGCTCGTTCAGGGCCAGGAGTGGCGTAAGGACGCATGAAGGTAGCTTTGGAGCTACCTTATGCTGAGTAAGCACCAAGGAAGCCTTCACCGAGGGCCCCTCAGTAAGGAAGCTTTCAGAGTAACATAAGGTAGCCTCACCGCAATGAAGGCTTCCTTACTGAGGTAAGGAAGATTTCATTGTTTGGCCCTTACATGCGACACCTGCGGCAGCGAGGAGACGATCGCGCACCTCCTCTGTGAGTGTCCACGTTACAATGTGCCAAGTGGTCGTGACCGCGCTCGAAAAACTGGACTATCGCCCCTTTACAGAACAGAAGAAAAACGTTCTGGGACACTGGTCCAGACGGGCTTCGGCCCTCAAGGCCTTAAGCGCTTTGCTGAAGTGTTCAAGGAGATGCGAATTGTGCGACCGTCTTTGAATGTTGTAGCGCGTAGCATCGCGTTAGTGTGTGAACCTGCCTGTTTCTTTTTTTTTCTTCTTTCTCCTTTTATACCATTTACCGCTTTCCCCAGGACAGGGTAGCCAGCAGGTACTGGCTAGCCTCCCTGTCTTTCTTCCCCTTTTGTCTCTCTCAATCAGCGAGGATTTGTAGCGATGACTTTCGTCACATGATTTGCGATCAGTTTTCTTCGCTATTAGATGTTTCTTTGAGTGATTTTGCATTTTAATTGGAACGTTTGCGTCCAAAACGAGACCAGTTCTTGCGTTAGTTGTTTGTATATGTTACCAGAAAAATCTCCATCTATGAACTGCTATAGCCAACGAGAACTCTAATTTCTCACTGGTTTTCGTCTTTAAATTGACAACGGATTTTCACTACCCGAATTTCAAGAAATATAAAGCGCCAAAGCGAATGACCCCATCTGTAGGTGTAACGTCTAAATAATATACAAATGGGCTCAGGAGGATAATTATCATCTTGAGACACTATGTATATTATTGTGGACGCTGTACTTTTTCTCAAAATTAACAAGGTAGCGTTCACATAACATGTTCAGTTCGGATATAATATCAGATGCATGAGAAAATGTGTGGAAGGGGTTTAATCATATTGTTACCACTAGCTTTCGAGAACACTGATGCTAATTAGATATAGGTCGTTGTGTCTTCAAAGATGACGAAACGCGACCACGAAGTTACTGTAAGAAGAATACTGTAAAATTACACGAGAACCTAGGATCAACATGGCAGCGCGCCACAGTATGGTACGTCTTCATCTCTTTATTTAGGCAGAGAAAAAATGTTTTTACCAAATGAAAAGTGAGGAGATGGTTGCTTTGCCCATTACGTGGTGATGCTGCTACTCGCATCTCACAGTGGCAATTAAAGGGACACTGAAGGAAAATAGTCGAGCTAGATCGATAGAGTGTTCGTGTAGGCGTCTATCATTGTTGTCCGTGTGCCAGTGTATCACGTTGTTGCGCTGAAAAGTGCCGCCGGAGGTCCCGCTTCTCCTCCACAATTTGAACCACCCTTCGGGAGCTGACGTGTCCGCGTGACCTCCCACTATGCCACTCTAAGCCTTTCAAAAATTATTTATCTCTTACGAAACATACTGCTTGGCGGCTGCAGGTGTTCTCCTTGCGTGAGTCACTCTGGGGCTCTACTTGAGACTCAAGCTGCCGTGTCGACTTGCGTCTCGGTGAGCACAACGGGCGATAGTGGTTACCACCACAGCGGTTGTATACAAAGGAAGTCATGCGGCTCACAGTGGCGGGGCATTGCAGCCGCTGTCTGTGAATCAGGCAGCTGTCGTCAGATATGAAAGGTACCATAGTTCACAACAGGTGGCGCCACTGCAATTTTAGGCTTTCGTCATTTTCTGACTTAGAAATGATTGGATATCATGTAATGATGAAATTGACATTATAGAGGCCTAATCTTTCAATTTAACTCGTGTTATAATCTTTTCCATTTGTGCCCCTTTCAAGCCAAAAATGACTTTTTTTCTTCGTTCGTGATACCCCAGCCAGTAAAATGAAGAATAAATAAGAAACTCGAGTATGGCCCCGAGCTGCCTTCAGGTCTCAAGAGAACAGGGTGCGCGTTAGACAAACGAAGCTTCCGCAACACTCGTGCCTGGCAGGTCCGTAGGTATAGGCTTCCATGAGGGTCACTCCGCCATGCCAACCAAGGTGCCGAACTCGGGGCTGAATTTCCTTCATAATGCACACCAGCTGTAAGAACATGAATGGGTCACTTAACTTGGGAGTCTCTAGAGTTATCTGGATGTACCCCGATGCTTGAATAATATACGGATCTCTTAGCTGAAGCATCACTTTAGCAAAGTAGGTTAGTCTAGTGTGAATTTAGCTTTGGTAATGTACCACGTTATTTCGCGCGATATTCGGACAAAACAATGCTAAAACTCACTTCTAGTGGCACGAACATTGAGTGACACCCTTGTTTCTTCCGCAGCACTTCCGGTTCACCTCCTGAGGTGAACACCGGGGACGAAATTGAATTGAAGTATGCGGCTTTACTTGCCAAAACCACTTTCTGATTATGAGGCACGCCGTAGTGGAGGACTCCGGAAATTTCGACATCCTGGGGTTCTTTAACGTGCACCTAAATCTAAGTACACGGAAGTTTCGCATTTCGGCCCCATCGAAATTCGGCCGCCGTGGCCGGGGGGGGGAGGACAAAATTCAAAATAAATCAGAAACAACATAGAAAATAGTACAGTGCTACAATAATGGGTTTCATTGTAAATATGATATCAGAGCACAAGTTGAGTTACTGAAGTGTCTAAAATATATACAATCAATTAGAAATCACTGATTACCGACCACCAAAGCGCAGAATCGTTGACCCGCCACGTGAGCACCAGCTTGGCGAAATTCCTGGAAAACCGGAAATAGAAATCGGAACTAATGACGTCTCTAATGATGTTACACACAATAAGGTGGCATGATATTTAACCGGCTAACTAGTGGAAAGCCGTGGCCTGGCATAGACTGAACATCTGCCTCTCAGAGTGGATGTGATGTCACTCCCTCTGTTCTCGCTTCTCTCCCAGCGCTCACCCCTTACAACAGCTACGCGCACGCACGCGCGCTCATTACATCTTCTGACGTCGGCACCGAGGGGTGCTGCGAGGGGTGCTGCGAGGGGTGCCGAGGGGAGCACCGAGGGTCATCATCATCATCATCATCATCATCAGCCTGGTTACGCCCCCTGCAGGGCAAAGGCCTCTCCCATACTTCTACAACAACCCCGGTCATGTACTAATTGTGGCCATGCCGTCCCTGCAAACTTCTTAATCTCATCCGCCCACCTAACTTTCTGCCGGCCCCTGCTACGCTTCCCTTCCCTTGGGATCCAGTCCGTAATCCTTGATCACCATCGGTTATCTTCCCTCCTCATTACAGGTCCTGCCCATGCCCATTTCTTTTTCTTGATTTCAAATAAGATGTCATTAACTCGCGTTTGTTCCCTCACCCAATCTGCTCTTTTCTTATCCCTTAACGCTACACCTATCATTCTTCTTTCCATAGCTCGTTGCGTCGTCCTCAATTCGAGTAGAACCCTTTTCGTAAGCCTCCAGGTTTCTGCCCCGTAGGTGAGTACTGATAAGACACAGCTATTATATACTTTCCTCTTGAGGGATAATGACAACCTGCTGTTCATGACTTGAGAATGCCTGCCAAACGCACCCCAGCCCATTCTTTTTCTATTGATTACTTCCGCCTCATGATCCGGATCCGCCGTCACTTCCTGCCCTAAGTAGATGTATTCCCTTACGACTTCCAGTAACTCGCTGCCTATTGTAAATTGCTGTTCTCTTCCGAGACTGTTGAACATTACTTTAGTTTTCCGCAGATTAATTTTTAGACCCACTCTTCTGCTTTGCCTCTCCAGGTCAGTGAACATGCATTGTAATTGGTCCCCTGAGTTACTAAGCAAGGCAATATCATCAGCGAATCGCAAGTTACTAAGGTATTCTCCATTAACTTTTATCCCCAATTCTTCCCAATCCAGATCTCTGAATACCTCCTGTAAACACGCTGTGAATAGCATTGGAGAGATCGTATCTCCCTGCCTGGCGCCTTTCTTTATTGGGATTTTGTTGCTTGCTTTATGGAGTACTACGGTGGCTGTGGAGCCGCTATAGATATCTCTCAGTATTTTTACATACGGCTCGTATACACCCTGATTCCGTAATGCCTCCATGACTTCTGAGGTTTCGACAGAATCAAACGCTTTCTCGTAATCAATGAAAGCTATATATAAGGGTTGGTTATATTCCGCACATTTCTCTATCACCTGATTGATAGTGTGAGTATGATCTATTGTTGAGTAGCCTTTACGGAATCCTGCCTGGTCCTTTGCTTGACAGAAGTCTCAGGTGTTCCTGATTCTATTTGCGATTACCTTAAAAATAGTTTGTAGGCAACGGACAGTAAGCTGATCGGTCTATAATTTTTCAAGCCTTTGGCGTCCCCTTTCCTATGGATTAGGATTATGTTAGCGTTCTTCCAAGATTCCGGTACACTCGAGGTCATGAGGCATTGCGTATACAGGGTGGCCAGTTTCTCTAGAACTATCTGTCCACCATCCTTCAACAAATCTGCTGTTACCTCATCCTCCCCAGCTGCTTTCCCCCTTTGCATATCTCCCAAGGCTTTCTTTACTTCTTCCGGTGTTACCTTTGGGATTTCGAATTCTTCTAGACTATTTTCTCTTCCATTATCGTCGTGGGTGCCACTGGTACTCAATAAATCTCTATAGAACTCCTCAGCCACTTGAGCTATCTCATCCATATTAGTAATGATATTGCCGGCTTTGTCTCTTAACGCATACATCTGATTCTTGCCAATTCCTAGTTTCTTCTTCACTGTTTTTAGGCTTCCTCCGTTCCTGAGAGCATGTTCAATTCTATCCATATTATACTTGCTTATGTCAGCTGTCTTACGCTTGTTGACTAACTTCGAAAGTTCTGCTAGTTCTATTCTAGCTGTAGGGTTAGAGGCTTTCATACATTGGCGTTTCTTGATCACGTCTTTCGTCTCCTGCTATAGTTTGCTGGTATACTGCCTAACAGAGTTACCACCGACTTCCATTGCACACTCCTGAATGATGCCCACAAGACTGTCTTTCATTGCTTCAACACTAAGGTCCTCGTCCTGAGTTAAAGCCGAATACCTGTTCTGTAGCTTGATCTGGAATTCCTCTATTTTCCCTCTTACCGCTAACGCACCGAGGGTAAGGGGTGCTTGGTGTGCCGCTCGCTAAGAGGCCACGCCCCACCAAGTGGAGCGCACTGCGATTGCTCCTCACCCTCCCTCACTCCTCGTCCGCATATCGTGCCAGGGAAAAACCGTTCGCTCGCTTAACCTAACGAATACCAACGCCGAGGTGCGAGTGCCACTAAGAGACATCTAGGTAAAAGATTAGGGCAGCCTACCGTTTCTTCTTCTTTTGTTTAAAGTTATTATCTGACGAGCATCTGCGAAGTGCCTCTGAACGCTATAGAAGACACATACAGTTTACACAATGCATATGTCACACTATGAGGAATGTGACATGTATTGTTTTTACGCGCTTTCTTATTTAATCGTATACTTGACTTTCCCGCGTGTGGCGGCGAACCGCAATATACCTGAAATGTTTCGCTTCACCAATCACTATCCTTTAATCATTTAACAAGCTGGTGGAAGTGGGCGACGTATTGTTCTTTAAGAGCATTTTTCTATAATGAATATAATCAAAGCACGATCAAGAGCTGAGGTGCTCAGCGCACCTCTTCTCCCAGTCAAATGTAATCGTCTGATGCCCCTCGAGTGTCGTCACGCTTCGCATACATTTGCTTCCTGATTCATTATGATTGAAAAATGGCTGCTCAATTATCGTTTCTTTAGCTGAAGCCACTAGGTACGCTCGAGACTTGTACGTAACGATTTACATGTAAATAATTACTTGTAATCAATTACATTTTCCAGTAATCTAGTAATTTATCGATTACTTTCCTGACTTCGTAATGAGCATCCTGCAGCTGCGCCTCGATCCCCTGAATGGCAGGCTTGCAGATTTGCGTGCCTCTCTTCGCCTCTGGGCTTTTCTCTTACATCTCGCTTTCTTCTGGAAGCGCTTTGAAGCGGCCTTCATAGGTGGTAAGACCTGGTGCTGCAATATTTTCGCTTAGTGCAATTTAAGAATTGTCTGATACCGACAGACGTTCTTTGCTGCTAAGCGTATATATGTTATTATCTGTCTTCTATATACGTGACTTATACACACGTATTTTTGTGATTGTAGGAACAATACTCTTAGGCCTTAAAGTTATGCAGATTTCTATTATATTACATTGCGGATTTGGCCACCTTTTTAAGGAAAGTGAACATTCTCTGGCGTCCACTACAATTAGTCGTTGAAGTCTAAATGTCTAACGAGCTGAGGGCACCGGGAGGATATCCACCAGATGATGGCCGACAAACTAAAACCGCGCTTCTATCGCCTCAATAGCAATATGGCCACTTCGGCTGTCGATGCCAGGAAAACACCTATGCCCGAATTTTCAGTTTTTCACTAGTCCTATAATCGGGAGTGCCTTCTGGTAGGGCCAGCAACCAGGAAGCGCTGCGCTTCATATATAAGCCAGATTCGAGTATCACAGCACTGAGTAAACACAACTTTGCCAGCGAGGTGTTCGTACGTTACAACACAAACCTTCTCTCCAGCTCCTACATCAAACGACTTTTCAGTGACACTGCTCATGACTTCGCAAGAAAACGAGGGAAAATTACCGCAGAAAACTTTCAAAAAGTAATTCTTAGTGAATATACACGACGTGGGAAGGACTGCAGAGGACGCATTGAAAGAGCCAGGTCAGCTCTTTCGATTTACTGGGTTTGTGTCACGCTAAAAAATAGGGTGAAAAGTATCGTTAAAGCAATTGATTGCTGTTGGGTAATTGCGCAATCACTTTTGCGGGGTAGTAATTGATAACTGTAATCAAGTGCATTAAAAAAGTAATTTTAATTGTAATCGGTTTCCTTTTTCTTCTGTAACGTGTATAAGTTTGGTACACTCGAGTTTCAACTCCACATATACCCTTACAGTTCTCAATGTAAAAGTCCCAACAAAAAACTAATTACGTATGCCTGATGTAGACGTTGTGCCCACGACGTCTCGTAGCCACGCCAGCGTTATTCTCGTCCCTAAGATCCACATATGTTGCGTAGCATTGACTGAAGTTAACCATTACTTCGTTCTGTTTTATTCTAGTAAAACGTACGTGTTGTCTAGTTAGGATGCAAGAACGTGGTCATATTTGTTGACTCTCAGAAATCGGAATTGAGGCGCTCCTAACCATATTGGCTTTGAACGTTATGATGGCGTAAGAAGCCGAGTTAGAAAAAGAAAAGAAACAACAAAGCGTTTCCATAATGGATTGCAGAGAGAAGTCGAATTTGCACTCTTCGCCGCCACGGAAAGCATGCGTATGCGAACAGAATACTGCGCTTCGTAAAACGATCGTTCCGCAACCATGCTACTGCCATCCGCACCTGCCGCTGGTTTTGCACAACGACACAGCATCACACATGGCAGCTTTTCGCATAGAATCTATCCTGAAGTGTTTTCTGTGCAAGGAAAGTGAGCTACTATTTTTTTCCCCTTTAGTTCACGGATTTGGTTCTCTTCGCCATAAATGGAGGTAGGGCAAATTCTGCGCTTATCATTGCGATGCACGCATCCGCAGTGCCTCAGAGAAAACGCACTGCTGCTACGAACTAACCGAACAATCAACTCATTTCATACCGTCGAAACATGTCACGTCACAGTACTAAGCTGGAAGTTGCTTTCCTTAGTGCTTAGAAGTTGAAAAACCTAAGACTCTAAGAAAAGCAATATTCACCTCTGCGAGGCATGGTTTTCCTCACGAAAAGGGTTTTTTTTTTCCAGCGCGACTACGGGAGGCTTATTGGTTCAATGAAAAAGGCAAACACATTTGAAAGACGAAGAGGGGAGAAAAATTCGGAACACTTTTACAGATTCAGTACAGCAAGGATAAAGTAAAGAATAAAAGTAAAGAGGTGCCGTTTTAAGGTGGAGAAATTACATTGGAAAAATCGGCCGCATCGATGTTAAGCGAAGCTTTTTAGGATGCTTGCATAAATGGTAAAGAAAATGTCAAATAATGTAAGTGGTAAAGTTAACGCAAACGTAACGCTAATGACAGGAATGTTTGCAGAACATGACGTAAATAAATGTTATTTTACGCAAATAAAACGTTAAGGACGCAAGCGCAACCCGGTATTTAGCCAGGCGTAAATCGATCATGAAAGTGTAATGTCATGACGCAAATGTTAAGATGCAGGTGTGGCATCTACTTAAGGGTGACATAAATGCACAATGCACACGACCACTATGGTTATGTTGCCAACTTCGTGTTTACTTCTTCTTGTTTACTCTGGTAGCAGGCGCCTCTCTCACATGACAGGCTGAGCGCATCGAGAATCTCGCCGTCCTTTTCCCTCACGGAGCTGGGCACTTCATCTTCGAAATCACTCGATTTATCGCTGAAGCCAGCTTTTCTTTTTCGCGAAGCCAATGAAGATTTAGCTGCCGGTGGCGCCATTTCTTAAGACCCCACTAGCGAACTTATTTTACTTCATCTGCCAGAATAACCTCTCTCTTGCTTGCGCGGCCCTGCGGATGCGGTACTCTCATCTACCAGAAGTACAACAAAGCATCAAGACGAAACCAGCTCATCCACGGCATTGTTAGAAAATGAAAACGACCGTGTCGAGAATAGCTCGTTTTTGGCCGTTTTTACCAGAAATGCGCGGAGGAACCCAGCTCATCCAGGGTAAAGAAGGGGCTCAAATTTTTAATCGCATTTTCAGTACTTAGGACTATACTTTAAGGTTTATTGCGGCTTTGCTACTTCACACCCGCGTACAAGAGTATCCATTATATTTACACTGCAGAAAATTTAATCTTATAAACCTCTACTCCCACTTTCTGTATCAACTCAACCAGATCCCTTTACCTGCTGTCATATTGATCCTTGCTAGAACGCTAGGAAATCTCTCACAGATGCACTCACTCTGTATTAATGTGAAGCACTATTTGGATCAATCCGAAGGTCTGCTTCGTTCTACAGTCCTGGTTGCCTCAATAGCATCCTTCATTACAATAAAAACTACGTGTACGATGGTGGGTTTCGAACATAGCCAACAATTTACTCAATACAGCATTTTACTTAGTTACCACTAACAAATTACAATGTCATGTGACACGTTAAACGGCCTTCAGCATCGAGCACTGCCTTGTTCTCTCGTCTACGCAAGAAGAAATAATGAAATACAGTGAAATGCCTTTATAACGAAGAGAGCTGGACCCGGACCATCCTACGTTATTCAGGTCAATTAGTCATAAAGGCATAGTCCCTTAGATAGCAAAAAAGGACAAAATAAGAGCGCTGGAATAGATAAAACTCTATTCTGACCATGCAAAGGTATTTAGAAATCAATGCATAATTTTGAATTTTCGTTGAAATTTAGCACACAGTAATATTAATTTCTTTGTCTCAATGCTGCCGCATCGTGGTGCAGGTCGATGGTAAGAAAATCACCTCAACGTGTCCCCGCATCGGGATCATGTTGTGTGACAGAGCAGTTGTCCATCACGAGGGTAATCATCGTGATTTATATATTTACAATTCAATTCACTATATTTCTTGTTTTATCGACACAGAGGTCATCGATTATCGACTCTCACATTATGATGATGTGGATTGTGTGGCCTCGACGCGGCGAAGAAGAAACTGTAGTGGTGATAACGTGAATTGGTCTAAATGTTCGCCTTTAACCTTTTTGGTATGTTGTTGGGTGTACATTTTAATCTATCCAGTGTGGCCAATCCCCCTCGCAGGTACGAGCTATATCTCGAGGCAACAACAACATGTGGATTGGGTGGCCTTGATGTGACGAGGAAGCGCGTGGCCACAAGAGAGAGGTGCGCGCGGCTCTTGAGATGGAGCGTGGAAGGACTCGGACCAGAGCTTGCTGACCAGTGGTTCGAGGTGCAGCCTTCTAAGACCGGGTGACCAATTGTCATGCGGACTTGGAAAGGCCGATGTACCACTCTGACCTGCTGCTTACCTGGCAACCTGCTGTCATAGCAGCCAGGTGCGGTATTCAAAGTGAGGGCCTGGTGGCCAGGATGTGTGCGACCTGGGACTGAGGAGATCCCCAGATGCACCTTGCGGCTTTGACAAGCGAGTGGCTGGCCAGCTAATGGCCAGTTGACAGCAGCGGCCAGGTGTTTTGCCGGCTCGCTGTATGCGTCTCCTACTGGCATGTCACGGTACAGTGCAGTGCGTTGTAGATGCCAGCGGCAATGAACGCCTATTTCCAAGCCATCTCAAGGGTTGCGGGACTTTAGGCTGCCCAGCGGAGTGCCCACGACAGCAATCATCGCGGCAACTACGACGAGATACCGGCGAGTTCATGTGTGATTAGGCACGTCGGAATTCTATACATTCCATTCTGTACTTATTACTATTGTCCGATTGCTTCAGTTATTTGTCAACTCGAACTTATCACGTCTATTTTAATATAGTCTGCGCCGTCTATACGAAGAACCGGACTGTCCTGTCATGTATTAAAGGATCCTGGGCCACCATCATGATATGAAGGTCCACATCATGGACCCACACCTTCCGCCCCCCCCCCCCATGTCTATGCAACATGAAATAAAGTGAATTGAATTTCTATATTTTGAAACTAGTATTGAAAGAAATCGGCCATTTGCCATAACTTGTATGTTGCCAATGCCATGTTACCACAAAAGTCTAGACAGGTGTTTTGACGTACCTTCATTTCAAAAGCGCGAAATATGACAGCTGACAGAGATTATTTTCTTAAACAGATAAGTTTGTAAAATTCTTGGTTAAGCGGCACTAACAGTATTTTCATGAGACAGGTAGCTGGACTGGCCATGTTGTCCGCCTTGTTATATTGATATATTTATTGGTAAAAGCATTCGTTGTAACAGTGTTCGGTAGTGTTGTAGCCGAGTGTTCAAGTATTATGGTCTTCGTCACTCTCCGCTCCGATGACTGACGAGGTGTGCAGCGCAAATTCGTTCATGTTGAAAGGCAGTGGTCGGCCATCAACACGATCTGGTAGAAGGGCTATACTGCTTGTCTCAGTACAATATAACGAAAATAATCCCAAAGGACGTGGTCAGGAGCCTCCCCCAAAGAACTGTCATCAGACGCAGTGTTTTCAGTGTAGTGTGTCTCTGCTATAAATTTCCTTGTTGTATTGGTACGTCTGTTTCCTTGTACTGACTCTAGGGTAGTTAACTAGATTTTCTGTGCTTTTCTGTTCATTCCATTTATCTTGTCCCATGTGCTCTTACTCATTTCACCTATAACATGTAACCAACCAACCCAAATTAGCACTCTTTTCTATATTTTTTGTTTTTGTTGGCCTACCTTTGAGCTTTCTTCCGTGTCTATTCCTCTCCATCTTTTTCTGCATCTGGCTCTCTCGAGTTATTGTAATACCAAAACACATTTAGTGAGTGAACTTCAATTGCCGACTGTTATGCAGATATACTCTGGGAGAGTCAAAGTTTACGAACATTAATTAGATACTTTCATGATGATCTTGGGTGCACTGGTTCTTTCATTTAGTTTTGCTGGTGGGAATACCTTGACTCGGGTTTTGCTGGATACAGTTATCTTAACTTCTGAATTGCGCACGCCTCAGCGCGCACGTCACGAGCTTGTATGTATATATTCCTTTTTTTTTGTTCAATTAAACTTAGCGCAGCGAAGTGTCGTCCTCTTCTCCCTGTCCGCGTGTCTGGGCGCTGGTTTTCATGATGCAATCATATCAGCTCGCCCAGCTTACGCTGCTTCTAGTGCGACATTGCCCAACTCTTCAGCGCGTGTATTACCACTTGGTCCACATAACCTTGCGTGCTTGGAGAGCCATATAATGGGCAGGTCCCCGCAGCACGGATGATTTTTTTATTGCAATGGCGTTTCGTGTCGCCTTCGCAAGGTGCTGCGTCCCACAGATATGGCTTTCCGGAGATAAAAAAAAAATGTAAAGGAAACGTACAGTAATCGGCAATGCCATCAGTAAACTTGCGCTTCTACACACCGGCCCTTATTGCTCCGAGGTGCATGGAACGACCTAAGCATGCTACAACTCTACTGCGCAGACGTTTTACCAGAGCCGTCCGTTCCGGTCATCTCTTTCGCATTACGCGAGGAGCCACGTTCCAGCGGGGTGGCAGCGTGCGGGACGTCGACCGCATTGAGCAGCCAGTTTGACGATTCAGAGGCAATATTCCGATTAATGTGAGCCATTCGCGGCCAAAAACGTGCACTGAAGTGTAATAAATGGAAACGACTTCGTCGAGACATTAGAATGGATGAGAAAACGAAATATCTAGAAGGATTCACTGCATTGAAGTTTGTGGATAATATGACTGTCTCAATCGCTTCCAGCCTGCCTTTAGGAGCGCTCGTTAGTTATATCGACAACGGCTACGCCCGGGAAGTAAAGCGCGTTTAATAAGCCTGCACCTCGTGCCTCTGCTCACGGCCGCTGTGTTCGATCCGCTGATCAGCTCTGACGTACGGACCGACAAGAACAGAGCGTCTTTTACGGTATCGAAAAAGAAATAAACGAAGTACACTGGGGCTACTTTCAAGCATTTCTAGCCACGTGTCGTGTAGTCACTCTTCGTCGACAGCCTCGTTACAAGTGACGATCACAGAACTTTCATCCTTACAAAGCGGTCTATGTGTACGAAAAGCTTTGGGAATGTAGCGCCTGAAGATGCAGTCACTAAGAATTTTGCATGCGATAACGACTGCTGATTCGTTGGCGCCCTGAATATAGACTAATGAGATATCAGGGTTGACCGTCGTGCGAGTGCCTAACAGTGACGATGATTTCTTGTGTTCTATAACGGAGGTCTCACAAACCTATTGACAGGAAAGCGACATTTTACATTTGCCTCCGCGTCGAGGGCCAGAATAGGATTAGCTGAAAGTATGATCACTGCTCAGTAATTGAATACTAATATAGTAATACCAATATATATATGCCAATAAATACATAAAATATATAAATATATATAATATAATATATAATTTTAAAAAATTCTACTGCTTTAGAGACGTGAAAACGCAGTTAAAATGATAGAGAGTAATCAAAGGTGTATACGTATCATCTTGGCAGCAGGCAAATCTAGATGCGCAAGTATACAAGTGAAAACATAAAGATTTACTTGTGCAAATGCGCAAGTGCAAGAAACCTAAATTTAGAATTACCTAATATTTCATTTTACACTGGAGTGCAGAACGATGTGGGTTAGTGAAAAGGCTGCAGGCTTATGTTTTGATTTTATGATTTCCCTGCACTCTGTCTACAAGTTCATTAAACCTTCTTTCTGGGCGAGTTGGTGCATACTTGATTTGACAAATGTAACAGCGCTAACACGTGCCACCACAAAGGAAAGAGGACGAAACACAAGCGCTGACTGTCAACTAAAATTTATTGACGAAAGACGGGCACCTTATGTAAGGCGAAAGCAGAGGTGAAGTGAGAGGGAGCGATGTAGTCGTGAACTATCACACCATGCATCGATGAAAGTACTTTGAGGGCAATCAACAGATACAAGCTTGAAGATGCAATAATCACGCTTAACGTCAGATGTTCGTCCGATATGCTAGTCTTGTAACCAGATTTGATATCCTTCTTTCTTGAATATACTTGCTTTCCTAGGTCGTTGCGCTGAAAATACAAACATAACCTCGAGTAAATACAGGTTTGCCAACTGCTTCGACCCGTGTAGAATTGCACATAACGACTTTCACGGTATTGATCATTCAGGAGGGCGCTTCAATATCTTCGAACTCAATAACACCAGATGAAACTTCACCGAAACATATTGGCTTTGCAGTTTAGGGTATAATAAACATTTTTATTTCCAACGATTTCTTGTCGAGATCACAAAAGCGCTGTTTTAAATAGTTTTTATTGGGTCTCTGAGGATTTATATCACAGGTGACTATGGCAACTCTGCCTTGAATTCTGCATATAATTTCGTATCAATATGCCTCTCAAAATGCAGATTCACCTGGAATGCTTTGGTGTAGTTGTAATATTGTGAATCCCCACCACAGTTCCTCTTCAAATGTTCTATTTAGGTCATTCCTGATCGCTGTAATGTCAACGCAAAGCGCCAGTGTCGAGAGGCACTCATATTGGGACAGCAAAACCTCAGTTTGCTTTGTCCTCCTGCCACCCCCCCCCCAACCAATTCGATTTCTTTACTTCTGTGAGGCTAAAGAACCATCAAATGATTTCCAGGCCACTCGGCCATCGCACTGCAATGCAAAACTTTGCATCCACTCTCTCAGCTTCAGCGTCTCTATGGAACCGACAGAACTCGCGATGGTTCACTGCAATCGAGTCGATGTAACTCAACACTAAAACGAATTTTAAATAGCAAGGATTGCCCCCGTGCTTCGGAGAGGTTGTTTACTGACTGAGCCGGCAGTAGAAGAAAACTGGGCTTCAAGAACTCGGCAGGCATGTTTGCTGTCTTTACCGATTGTAACGCGTTTCGATATGTTCAATTCCAGGTTGTATTCGAGTAAAGTGCTTTTTCTAGTTCCTGGAAAATTACTCCCCTATCATGCAGCCTTCCATGCGTTACTGCGCGTCCAACTTCAAGCGCGGCTACCTTGACTGCGAGGAAGCAGGATGCGGCTCCACGGGACGGTTACTCTTAGCAATAAGTGGCCTGTGAGTGAAAAGCCCAGTGCGGGCCAGGTTCGTCCCGTGGTCTGAAGCTAGGAGACCCTTGTTCTAAAGTCTGCCGGAACTTCGCCACAATCTGCTATCGCTGAGAGACGCTCCTAAATTGCAAGATGCTTTGTTAATCAAGAACGCAGTCGAAGGAACTAGTCTCGACAAAAAGACATACGATGTTACCTAAACTGATTTCGTTCAGCACGAAAATACCAATGCGAGCCGAATCTCGCGACAGCTGCGCTCCTACTAAAAAAAATATTATGGGGTTTTACGTGCCAAAACCACTTTCTGATTATGAGGCACGCCGTAGGGGCGGCCTCCGGAAATTTGGACAACCTGGGGTTCTTTAACGTGCACCTAAATCTAAGTGCATGGGTGTTTTCGCATCTTGCTCCCTTCGAAATTCGGCCCACCGTGGCCGGGATTTGTGGCCGCCGTGGTCGATATTCGAACCCGCGCGCTGCGCTCCTACTCTCGGCTGGCTAAACAGTTGTACGTGTAATGCAGCAAGGTTGACATTTCAGCGGGTTGGCACTGTGCTTGTGGCATTTGTTCTTCGCCCCTGGTTTGTCCGGCTACACTCATTTCTCCATGCCACATTACGAGTTTGTCTTTCAGTAGAGACTTACGACATTGAACGTGAAATTAGCGCAATGAGTGCAAAGTCTGATGTCATCTCTAAATAGAAGCGCTCTAGAAGAACAGAACCAAATAAGTTGTCTTCGAATACAATTGTCAAATTTCTTGATAAAGTATACACCGTACTTCATATAAAAAAAGTAACTAAGTAGTTTTTGTAATTGCTTATTTACTAGTTCATTTGTTCGCGAAAATTCTGTCTGTCGAAAGGCATAAACCACCTGTGCAAGCAGAATAAGCAGAGCTACCATGTTTTTTTTTAATTACTGCTAATTTTACGTTGAACGCCGTCTATTCTATCGGCAACGCCCGCCAGTAATACTCGATCAGAAATAGCTACCTATACGCACAGAAATATGACAACACAAACAACTCAAGCTCAAAGTTCTGTGCTCCATGTGAGCGCTGACAAGTCCCAAACGGCCCTTGCGCGTAAGCCGCATTATGAATTTGGCTTCTGATTAATCAGAAGCCATGCATGGCTTCCCCAGTGCATGCTGCCAAATTAGCGAGCTACGAAGCACAAGAACACGTTCTGGCTTTTGATGTGTGTGCTATATGTTTTTGCGTACGCCTTTCTGCGTTTTGTCATTATATTTGCCGCAAACATTCAGCAGATGTTTTCACTGCTGTTTCGTTGGGGCTTCAATCTGACTTTACTAATCGCGTAATGAAGGCGCATTAATTAGTTTTCAGCGACAAGGCTAGGCTGCAAAAAGAAGGAAGAATTGCACGCGCTTCAAATCGCTGATGCTGAGATATGAAATGGTTCACGAAACCATTATAACGACGGCGCTCAGGTTACGAAATTCCGATATAAAACTTATTTAGCAGGTAATGAGAATCAACGCCTATTCTCAGTGTTTGTAACGCGATAAAGTAACAGGCGCGTGGTGTTGCTGTGACAGCTGCCGTGTTCGCGCTGCGCACGTGAACAGTTCTCTAAGGAATACTTAAGGAAAAAGAAATCGACCCCGAGTTTCTCGTTTATTCGAGTACTGCTGAAAAATAACTCCGCACGTTGTTTTACATGTACGTACTATGGCGTTCAATACGAGCTACAACACAGCAGCCCATGGCCAAGGGGCTCGGAGACTGCACAGCGGCGCCCGACAAACAAAAAATTGCAGAATTAAACGCCATTTCAATTAGACGTAACTATTGCCCCGATTTTTCTTACATCGGCGCCATTGTGCGCTCTTGGAGTTCCAATGAGAGCACGATAGAGAGGACGATAGAAACCGTGGGCAACTCGAGCCGAGCCACGCAGGCCGCTTGCCGGGAGGGAAAACAACTTTCCACTCACTGCAGAATACACGATAAAGTGAAACAACCACCTTCGAAGTTCTTTTATTACAGATTATTACAAATACAGCTGCCATCAGTTCGCGTTGTGGGCAAGATACTTCACGAGAAGCCATTCACAAAGGTGGCACGCCATGATTTCCACATAGCTTAAGCCCATGCATGGGTGCCTCGGTGGCGCAGCTTTGTACACTCGTTTAGAGGAGAGCCCGTATGGATGTAGAACATGACATCCGTGAACCACTGTCACCGAGAGATTCCCTGTCGCACTGCAGCTGTAGAACGGTGCAATATCTTTAGATATGCGTACGCATTTCGAACAAAAGCCAAAATGTCCCCCCACCCCCCTTTTCGCATCTCTTCAATGCATATCGTGATGCTGAGCATAATGAAAGAAAACACAGCAGGTACAATAAGGAATATGTTATTTTCCCGCTTCGTCGGCACTCCGAATGGTGCCACGCCCACGTTATCGCCTGTATGGGCCGGTCGTGAACGGTGGGCGATAAGAAAAGTATATAATTGGGTGAAAGTAATCGGTACATTATACCGGCACAGACTGTCAAAAAATGACACCTTAACGCAGACTGCGACCAGTTGGAACTTTATATTTCCCGAGCTGTGTGCCTCACCCACGGAAGGAGGATGCAAGTTGCTGAAAATGTAGGTGACTGCTATGGCATAGAATTATAACGTCATCCGTCTAAGAATGCGGCCAGCCCCGCCCGAATCTCAAGCAAGCCTTATACGTTTACGCTATGGCGCAGTCGCAACCCGTTTCTCTCCCCGTTACGCAATGTTCAGTCCAAGAAAGCTGCGCTCACCTGCCCATTCGTGCTTGCGAGAGCACACTGAAGTGCGCCCCGTTCGAGCGCGTTCGCCACGCCGACCGACCGGCCGAAATAGTTTGGTGACATGTTCGGGCGGACAGAATTAAAGGGCTGTCGCTCGGTTATACCCCCGCGCGACCCCACTTGCCGCGCAGTTCCACCGCTCTCGAGCGAAATTTCGCTGAAAGTTTCCGCGCTTCGCACGGGCGGCCGCAGCGGTGGAACGAAGCCCGCAGACCGGTCAACGCGTCCAGCTGTAGCAGTCGCCAATTACGCTTCGCACTGCCAATGGAGCAGCTGCCGCCAACAGAGCGCAACTGGCGCAACTATCGGATCGGGGGCCGCGGCCCCTGGCGAGAGGCTGTCGCAACCGAGAGCGCGCGCGAGAGAGAGGCTGAAAGGCGGCGTACATCTACATGGGGTGAAACTACAGCGCGACATTACTAGGGAGTGCATACTCGCGCCACCCCGAACCGACGCTTGCCCTTCTCTTCTCTGTTACTAGAAAAGTTGGCGAAAATCGCAACTCGTTTCTGTTTTACTATGGTCGGCAGCGGGGGAAAAATTGTGTATTAGTAAGGTGATTAGGGAGAACTGGGCGGCCCGCACGCTGTTCCGAATTCTCGGTCGGTAATTGACTTTCGCATTAAAAAAACACGGATGCTCGCTTACTGTATGATAAAGACGGCTTGTAAGAAGGGCCTGACATTGAAGTTCGCCTAGGATGAAAGAGAATCGGTGATGAATTCGAAAAGTCCATGTAATCCTCCGCGGTAGCTCTCTCAGTGGCTTCCTGACGAGGAAAACAGGTTGAATGTGATATTCATACCTCACATGTTTCTTTCGACGACTGTTTAAGATAAATAAATATGAGGATATTAATTTATAATTACTACAATATTACCATTTTTGTGATACGAGCACTATGGCTGTGATGGACATCAGAATTTGCGAGATAAGCTTCCATATAAGTCATCATCATCATCGTCGTCATCCTGTTTTATGTCCCTGCAGCACGAAGGCCTCTCCCTGCGATCTTCTATTACCTCGGTCCTGAGCCAACTGCTTCCGACTAGCGCCGGTGAATTACCTAATTTCATCGCTTCACCCAGTCTTCTGCCGTCCTCGACTGCGTTTCCTTTCTCTCGGTATCCATTCTCTAACCCTAAATGTCCAATGGTTATCTAACCGGCGCATTACATGACCTGCCCAGCTCCATTTTTTCTCTTTATGTCAGTTAGAATATCGTCTATAACCGTTTGCTCTTTGATCCAAACCGCTCTCTTTCTGTCTCTGAAGGTTATGCCTAGCAATCTTGGTTCCATCGCTCTTTGCGCGGTCCTTAACTTGTTCTCAAGCTTCTTTGTCAGTCTCCAAGTCTCTATGCCGTATGTCAGCACTTGTAAAATGCACTGGCTGTACACCTTCCTTTTCAAGGACAATGGTAAGCTTCCAGTCAGGAGCTGACAATGTCTGCCGTATGCGATCCAACCCATTTTTTTTTCTTCTACGAATTTCCTTCTCATCATCAGGGTCTCCTGTGATTAATTGACCTAGGTAAACGAAATCCTTCACCGACTCTAGAGGCTGACTGGCAATCCTGAACTCTTGTTGCTTTGCCCGGCTATTTATAATTATCTTTGTCTTCTGCGTATTAATCTTCAACCCTACTCTTACACTCTCTCTGTTAAGGTCCTCAATTTTTGTTGTAAGTATTCTGCATTGTTACTGAATAGAACAATGTCATCGGCAAACCGAAGCTTGCTGAGATATTCGCCGTCGATCTCTACTGTTAAGCCTTCCCGGTTTAATAGCTTGAATACTTGTTCCAAACACGCAGTGAACAGCATTGTAGAGATTGTGTCTCCTCGTTTGATCCCTTTCTTTATAGGTGTCTTCCTGCTTTTCTTGTGTAGAATTATGGTAGCTGCAGAATTTCTGTAGATATTTTCCAAGGTATTTACGTAAGCGTTCTGTACTCCTTGATTACGTGATGCCTCTATGAATGCTGGTATCTCAACTGAACCAAATGCCTTTTCGTAATCAATGAAAGCCATATAGAGAGGCTTATTGTACTCTGCAGCTTTCTCGATAACATGAATTATGACATGGATGTGATCCATTGTAGACTATCCCTTCCTGAAGCCAGTCTGTTCACTTGGTTGGCTAAAGTGCAGCGTTGCTCTTATTCTATTTATTCTATTATTCTATTTATTCTACTTATTCATTTACCTGTCTCATGACATTGATGTGATTCATTGCAGAATAACGCTTCCTGAAGCCAGCCTGTTCTCTAGGTTGGCCGATGTTAAATGTGGCCCTTATTCTATTGGAAATTACCCTGGTGATTATCTTCTAGAATACCTTAAGGAGTCTAATGAGCCTATAATAATTTAATTTTTTAACGTCTCCCTTCATGTACATTAATGTGAGGTTCGCATTTTTCCAAGTCTCTCCTACTCTAGAAGTCATGAGACGAACGGATGGTATGAAGATTTATTATTATTTGTATTCGTTTTGCTTATTCAGCTGAATTGAGCAATCCCTTACTATTTGAAACTCGCTTTTGCTGCGTCTGAAAAGGTGTAATATACAAAAAAGTATGAAAGCGGTAGCGAGAGAGCAGCGCTGGATTAAGGGGGGAGGGAGGAGCTAAGGGGGCTGCAGCCTAGGGGCTCCCCTCGGACTGTAGGAGAAGGGGGCCCTTTTATTCTAACCTGCTCAGTATATGGAACCATGGGCAACAGAACTTCGAGCGACATGTATGAAGCGAGAAAACCAGAACGAGCAGACGGGGCCCCTCGCCTAATGTAACAGCCTGCGTTTAGCCTGATCATTTGGGGAGAGCTTGTCGAGCTGCAAAAACAGGAATCTCCCGCCACCCTGGCGGGGCCCACTTTTTTATGAAGCGAGGTGCGTTTGCTTGGAAGACTTTTCGCGGTTTCCTGTCAGTCCGTCTGTCCTGGGCTGTCTGGAGAGGAGGGGCAAGGGGGAAACACCTAAAACATGTAATATGGGATCAGTACCTAAATCTCCCTTGCCCCTCGTCACCACCACGCCACCACGCCTCCCTCGACCTCTCAAATAGTTCCGCCGCTGTCCTTCTCATAAAAATGATGTGCTGCAGTACCCAACAGTGCCTCCTATTCGACTTTTCTTTACCGTGATGGTAATTTGGGCGGGGGAGGATGAGTCCGGTAGCAAATGATGATGAGTCTGATGGCAGAGTCTAGGCAGGAAAGGAAAGAAGCCATCACGCGTGTTTTTGTCCGCTTGCCGTGGGGCATGGAAAGTTCGCTGTTCGGCCTAGTGTTGTGGAAGAGTGAAGAGGGAAGTTGGAAAGCTGGACACAAAGGCCTGTCTCCAGGGCCCATTCCGGCCTAGTGGCTGCACACCCTCGCACGCGCTCGACGGAAAAAGTAGGTCAGACTGGCCGCTGAACTTTCCAGAAAGAAGTAGAAAAAGTTGACTCAGAGGCGACGGAGGGCGCGTAACTTCGCCCGCGCTAGGAGTCGCCCTCTCCCCTTCGTTCTCGCGCTCCGCGTCGACGGGGCGAAATGAAAATCGAGAACCTCCCAGAACAGACGTTTGCTCCTAGCCAATAGGAAGACGAGATCGGAACGGGAGAAGTGAGTTTGTACGGACAAGGAGGGAATTTGTACAAGGAATTCTATGCGTATGTGAACGCCTGCTTTGGCGCTATTAACAGACAGACGCGGAGCGCGTCTATCAAAGGAAGTTGATCGCGGGCTGCGATTCAGCCCCAAGTCGCCGGTTAAGCTTGCATAAGCCCGCCCACTGAAGAGCTCCCGGGGGACGCACCAATCTCGGCCATCCAGGCAGCGTGCGCCAGTCATCGGGACGGCCACCGTTGGACACCTGCGGTCACGTCGGACTGGCGAAGTGCCTGGCGAACAATTTGCTTCCATTCGTGCGAACATGCTCGGTCGAAAGCATCAAAGTGGTGCGTCTAAACGCACCACTTTGACGCACCACCTCTAAACGGATGGCGAAGTTAGAATGAGAAGAGCGTGAAAAGAAGCTACCAAAGATGACAAGGTACCTACCGAATGCAGCTTCCGCGGAGCAGTATGATCTGTCTGTCCAAAGTCCGTGTCAAACTCCCAATAGTACCGACTGTGTTTCTGTGCAGGACTTGACCACTCCATCACCACGGTTTCCTGGCAAGAAGCAAGGTTTGACTCATCTTGGCTGCCTGGATGCTGTGAACACGGTGCCAACCTCGGTCGTGCATATTTCTGAGCAACCAACGCTAACCGAGCCCTGTCCTGTTCCTGAGTCACCAACGTCTATGCTACTCGGCCGGGCCCCTGCCACAGAGCTCCAGGTGCCCAGTGCGCCACGGCCGATTTCTACTACTGCTGATCAACAGGTGCCAAACCTCCCCGATGAGCCTCCTTCTACTGACGAGCGCCAGGAAACAACACTCCAAGAACCGACTCACTTGTTTCCTATTAGTTTGGCTTCAAATAATCATGTTCCCACCCACAAAGTGTGCCTCGAGAGGACGAATGAGGCGGCTTCTCGTTGCGGCTACAGAGAAGTACAGACAACCCCACAGCAAGAGGTACGTTGCGAGATTCTCCGAAGGGACCCTGCTAAGTGGCCAGCCGTTATTACTGACAGCTTTCGGAGTGTATGCCTTGAGAAAGGGCCACTGTATTTTCCAAATCAGGCACAAAGTTTTCCGTCTTCCGAAAGTAAATACAAAACTCAGAAACGCTATATGTCGCCTCATCTTTTCGTGCGAAAGGCTGTAAATGGGGAGGCATACGAGCGACACTGATTAATGTACTCGGAGTCCAAAGGTTCCGTGTACTGTTTCATGTGCAAACTAGTTTCGATTTCAAGAAACCCCAGTGGTTTCACCACGCATGGCTTTTCTGATTGGAAAAGAGCAGAAGAAAAGGTTTGCGCACATGAAAATAGCGTCGAGCACCAGAACTACGTGGCAGCATGGCTCGCCCGCTCTAACTCGAGCAGCACAATTGACAAGGAGCTGGTTATGCATCTTGTCACTGAGACCGCTTACTGAACAGAGGCGTTGAAGCGCGTAGTCGTTGTAGTTAAGCTTCTAGCTGAGTGCAACCTAGAGTTTAGGGGCAGTGAGGAGATTTTTGGTTCACCGAGCAATGGCAATTATGTGGGAGTGTTTGAGGCCATTGCCAAGTTTGATCTCTTTCTAGAGGAGCACATCAAACGCTTCGGGAACAAACGAAAAGGTCACCCATCGTATCTGCCAAAAACCATTTGTGATGAATTTATCGAGCATATGGCAAAAGCTGTCAAGCAACGTCTCGTTGACGAAGTAAAACGTGCAAAATACTTCTCTTTAATTGTTGATTCGACTCCAGACCTTACTCACGTTGATAAGCAGTCAGTTGTTTTACGATACTTTTTAAATGGGAAAGTGTACGAGCGCTTTCTTGGATTTGTTCCCATTGAACTGCATACCGGCTTGTATCTTTTCGATAGCGTATCTTTGATACCGTGACGACCAATGGCATCGCAATTGATGATTGTAGGGGCCAAGCGTATGATAATGCGAGTAATATGTCAGGAAAACACAAAGGACTGCATGCTCAAATCAAACACCTGAACAAATTGGCAGTCTATGTACTGTGTGCTCCGTTCCGTGTAATTGGCGGTCTACGTGCCGTGTACGTCCCGCACTCTCTCTTCAAGAAAATAACAAAACTAGAGACTGCATTCATGGAGATTTTCTAAAGTGAAATCTTGGAGCGCTTTTACAAAACGAGCGTAGCACTTCAGAAACCAGGCCAAGACATTTCAACTGCTGTAGACCTGCTGAGCTCTCTAGAAGGCTTTGTTAATTCTTTGCGACCTCTCTTTGATACCTTCGAAGAGAGAGCATGCACGCTAAGTACCAATTAATGTTATCAGGATGAGGGCAAACGCATTGTTTTGAGTAAGCACACAGACGGAAAAAACGACAGTTCGCTACAAGGTAGAAAAAAGTTTATCGTAGAGGCGTCCTGCATTGGACGGTGCACATAGGAATCGCGCTGTGAGCGGAAAGAGGAGCCGCGTCGCCTAAACACGAGGGTTCGAGTGAAGCACGCTGGAAGTTGGAAGGGGAGAGAGCGAGAAAACTTATTAAACGCATGGCTATTGGGGCATCCTCGCACCGGTTCCCGCACGGCATCACTGCGCTCAAACGAGACGAAGGGAAGTGGGCGAGTGGCGCGCCATCTGTCGGGGCAGCGCCGTACATTGCGAGGAGAGGGTCTTCTGTGTTTGCCGCAAGATCACTCTGCGTGTGCGCCAAGCGCAGAAGAAATGTAGCGGAAACGTACTTCGCTACTCGTTTAACTGCGACTTCTGTAATTTACATGCTCATAATTTTCGATACAAACCGCAGTATAACTTTCTACGGCACGTTTCTAAGGCAACACCACATTCAGTAGACGCTCTTTTGTCTCGCTTTGAACCATCGAACTCACGGCTGGGTGGTAGCTTCTCCGTCTCACGCACTGGAGACCCTGGTTCGATTCCCACCCAGCCTACCTTGCAAGTTCTTTTTATTTAAGAATTGCATTCCGGAATTTTCACTCACGGCCAACGCCACCGAGGCAGACGACACCGGCTTTTCTGCGACACGAGCTCCTTCACGCTGTCGCGTTAAAAGCGTTCCTTTTCACGCCCGAGCTCCTGTTTTCCCAAGATGTGAAGCGGCTCGCTAGGTACATCGTCGCCTCGTTTCTTCTTTCTGTGGGTGCGTGTGGCAGAGATGCACCCTCGGGCTACATGAGTCATCACTTAGGCGTCTCCTGTGCATGAGGCTCTCTAGTCGCCAAGACGGAAGAAGCAATGAGGCTATATACCAAAAACACTGGACGGGCGTCTCTTATATAGCGCTAGACGAGCACCAAGTAAGAAGTAAATAAAAAAAGAAGCATATTTGGTGACGATAGGGTGGGCTTTCCAAGACGCGACAACAGAACGTTGGTCCTTAACGAGCATTCCTCGCACTACTGAGAATCTTCGGCGCGCCAGACGTATCAACGCGGTGGCGAATTACGCAGTCCGAAATTCCGCGCCGGGAACTTGATGAAATGATTCGACAACAAGGCTCGCCGCAAGGTTTGGCTTTATAGGGAAATCGAGGTATAATGTGAAAATGTATTTTTGCGGAAAATATATTGGGGAGAGATTATTTAAATATCATAATTGACCTCTAACTAACGGAAATACATAGAGTTCTAAGTTAACTTTTCCGATTACCCCTCAACGCATCGGTTCCATTAAGCGACTACGGCACCGACAGCAATGCGCCCCCCTGTCACTCTTTCCCTTCTTTTTCACCTTTCAGCGGTGTGCTTATGGTTGGCGTCTGACAAAAGTGCACCCGCCGCGGTAGTTGAGTGACTGCGCAGTTCCGAAGCTGAGTTCGACATCGTGGAGCCTATTTCCAGTGGCGGCATTTCCATGGGGGCGAAACGCAAGAACGCTGGAGTGTTTAGTGACGACAAAGAACTTCGGTTGGTCAATAATTCTGGTGCCTTCCACTTCGCTGTCCCTCATAGCCAAATTGTTGCTTACAGCGATTCAATCCATGAATTAATCATGTCTGACAATGATCTCCTATAGCGTGACATAGGATCACTGAAAGGACGAGCGGCGATCGTTAACAACTGCTGCTTCAACGTTTCTTAAATCCGGAACGGCTTTTAAGAGTGAGCGAGCTTTCTTTCAGTTATGGAACTGAAAATTAAAGGAATTTAGTAACCGATAATTGTTACGGCTAGTCTTTCTCACGTAGTTGGAATAATAACCAGAACAAAAAATATTGTGAAACGAGATGATAACGTCGCTGGGAGAATTTATAGCCGGGAGTGATAAGAGAGCAGATGAGGTCCACATATAGTATTCGACGCACTGGAACACAAAGATACAAAAGATGAGGACAGGTTGCGCCATATACTAAACTGAGCTTAGACACATACGCGTATAATGAGTTCCGAACACGTACGCAAGGCTACGATGTGGTTCAAGGTGAACAGACTTACAGATGAAGGAAATACTCATATGAAAGAAGTGTGCAAGCTTGTACTATAGCCAGTAATTCATGTTCAAAAAACGATTGCCCAATGGAAGTCGTCTGTAGGCTGCTAGCTAACTTCAGCTGGTGGCCAGTTGGCGTTTCGAAAATCGGCGAGGAAGAAATCTGCACAATAACTATTAGGGGCGAGCTCCATCACTGGAAAAGCTGACGCAGCCGTCGGCGTGACGTGGTATAAGGGATCACGTGGACACAGCGGCCGCGTTGGGTGCTTCAGATGCACCGAAACGAGCTGAAAATGAAAGTTTAAAGTCCCCCCTGCGCTGCGGTTCTGATTAAATGGGAGGGTTTTCGCGCTTCGGGTGTCTGCTTAGCAACACTTGAAAGCACTATAATAGGTAGTGGCTGTCTTTCAAGGCGTCCAACAGGGTAAGCTACTGCCCGCAGGGCCGCAGCGCTGGACGTACGGAACGGAGCCCGGAGTCAGCCTTCACATGTACCCGCAAGACAAGAAGCTGCGCGAAGTTTGGATCGCGAAACTTAGAACCACGCGGCCACCGCAAGGCTAGAGGCCTTAGGCATGCATAACACGATCGAGGAGCTCTTGGACGCTCACCACACAACCCAAGTCCGTCGTCTCTCGCTAACCCCGGCTGGCCGCACAGTCCTCCGGAAGCTCAGTCTCGAGGCTATCCCCGAAATTACAGAGTACGTTACGATTCCGCGAAAGGTGAGGGGGCATATTTATGCCCAACCTCTACCCCGCAACATGGACCCCGAGTTCCATCAGGGCCGTCGGCAGGCCCGTAGTGAAGCCATTTGGCGACGCTATGGCTCGCAAGATGGAGTGGTCTACATAGACGCAGCCAGACACCCTCGCGGCGACCTCATGACTGCGGTGGTAGCTGATCACAACGGAGGACTGCTAGAACATACAACGATCACGGCTGGCCGAGTGGTGGAAGCGGAGGAAACCGCGATTGCCATGGCCATGCATGCGGACGCAAATACCGTCATCAGCGACAGCAAGCAGGCCATCGGCAATTTCGTCCGAGGTAGAATTTGCAAACAGGCGTACCATGTCCTCACACGACGCCCCCTAAGCGGCTTGAAAACCCTCGTGTGGACCCCCGCTCACGCGGCTGTGCCCGGCAACGCGTCGGCTCACAGTTTGGCTCGAGATCTCGCGCGCCGAGCCTCGTCCGCGGATGCGGACGGCGCGAATGAGGAGGAGACACACGAGGAACCCTGCGAGACTTATTATGAAATAGCCCATCGGTATCGCTTGAGGCGTCGCGCGCTCCCACCACCGGCCAAGCAACTCGACAAAACGCAAGCGGTCGCGTTTCGGCGTCTTCAGACAAATACATACCCACACCCAAAATACATTAACAAAATCACAGGGGGCAGGGAAAGCGACAAATGTAGGCTCTGTTCAGAAACAGGAACACTCACACACATAATGTGGGAATGCACCTCGCTCCCGTTCTCTCATCCCCCCGTCAGCAGCGAGACTGACTGGACAGCCTGGCTCAGTTCCGGGGACGTCGACCGACAATTGGAACTGGTGGACTGGGCGGAAAAGGCCAAGCAGGCCCAGGGCCTTACTTGAGCCCTAACGCTCAGCCACGTCCCTCTTTACCCTTCCCCCTTTCAATAAAGTTTATCACCACCACCAGAACCGGCAAGAAGCTATCGGCTACAACACGGGTGTGCAACAAGCACTTCCGCGAGAAAGATTTCTTCTTTCTGCGATGTCCGCGGTCAGTAGCATAAAGCGCGCAGTGAGACGCTCGCCCTCGCGCTTCGTCCAGCTAATGTCATGAAGCTTTGATCTATGAACTTGGTGATGCTAGGTACTGGGAAGTTCACTGGAACGGAAAGGGAACGGTAGGAAGCACATAAAGAAAAACCATGGCAAATTCTCACGTTTGTTTAGCACCCAACAATGAATGTACTGGATTAAGAAAAAGGAGCTGCGGCAAATTGCTTGCTGAGAAGGCCGATAAAGATACAGTGCGACGCAACTTGAGAAATAATGATATTGAAATGTCCAAGAATTTAGAAGAAAAAAAAAAGATTGAATTGTCGCGACAGTGCATCACAAGTCATCGTAGGCGTCGAAGTCCCTAGTTATAACGAAATAATTTTTGAACAGCTCTGATAGTCCACGCAACGTTAGTTGCTTGTGTACTGTAATATGCTCATATACTGCTGTCTAAAGCTCAGGGCGCGAAGCGAAACATTGTGCGCTGATGTTTGCATGCATAGCGCAGTCGGTCGCTGCAAACTCATGCAATCGCGATATCGACGATATCGCGATCAACGATATCGTTAACACGGGCACAACAGTTAAGTACGTATTATACGAGATAATTAAATTATACTTATCTCTGACATTAATCGGCATCATTTAATATAAGGAGCTAACGACGTGCTTTCGGCGATTTCTTCATGGCAAAAATGAATACGCTTGAGATCAATCCAAATAAAACTAAAGCTGTTATATTTCGTGCTAAAAATAGAATAGTGCCTACTCACAAGCCATTAATTCTTCATTCACAGCGAATAGATATTGCTCATACACATGAAATACTTGGGGTTTACTTTTCATGGAACTTAAGTTGGGATGCTCGTGTTAAGTACCTCTGTAGGAAAATCTCGTCTGTAACAGGAGTCTTGTCTCGCTGACGTATTATGCTGCCACTCAGGGCCAAACTTCAAGTATATCACGAGTTGTTTACCTCGCATTTAAATTATTGCACGTTGATATGGGGCACAACAAGATAAACAAGCATAAATAAAATCTTTGTTCTACAAAAAAAATGGCTGTGGCTTAGGTTAAGCCCAGGATGCGAAGCATACTAGCCTTTATTTTAGTTGTTGAACCACTGTTTAGCCTAGTGAACTGCTGTTGCTTGGCTATATTTGGTTCGGCTAGACGAAGAAACAACTCATGCATCACTGCTTCGCCTTCAAGAGTGGAACGCGACAGCGTTCCCGTCGACCCGCCAAGGGGTGTAAGACAATGGGCTACAGGGCAGCGCCTACGCGCCCCGCATTGGACGCGGTGAGCGTCGAGCAAAGCAGCGTTCGGCGCGGCAACGAAATGTGCGCCTGAGCAAGAGACGCACGCCTTAGAAACAGCTCGTTTCTAAGGCAACACCGCATTCACTAGAGGCGCTTTTGTACCGCTTTGAAGCATCGTACTCATGGCTCAGTGGTAGCGTCTCCGTCCCACACTCCGGAGACCCTGGTTCGATTCCCACCCAGCCCGTCTTGCAAGAGTTGAGCCAAAGCAACTTCTCCTCTGTCGTGACGTCACGGTGTCACGTGGTTTCAAGGCGACACCGCCGCGCCTGAGGAGCTGGGTTGAGCTCTCGTAATATGCTTCGCATAAAATGATAATTCGCTACATTGGAAACATTGAACGTCTGGGCACCACTTGCAAAGCGTTTGAAGGGTTCAGTATAGTACGGGTTGGCAACATTTACTTATATCGTTTGTTGAACACACCATTTCTCAGAGAACTCTTGGACTTTATTTATTTGTGCGTCGTGTTATAACGGTAACTACAAGAAACACCCCTAAATTGTCTGTACCTCAATTTCGTACAACTTATAAGTATAAAACATTGGTATACAACGTCCCAACAACATTAGGCACATATAAAAACACAACTAGTTGTGTTTTTAGGCACACCCCTAAATTGTCTGTACCTAAATTTCGCACAACTTATAAGTATAAAACTTTGGTATACAACGTCCCAACAACATTAGGCACATATAAAAACACAACTAGTTGCAGTAAAAAACATTTACGTTCTTTATTTTCTTCTGTTGTTTGCTAGTAAAAAGAGTCAGTATCTATAAATATCTGCTATACTGCTTGTAAATCAATAATTAAAAACAATTTAATTTTTTTGCAGCATTTTCTGTGTACTTTTGTGAGTGATAAATATGTTGGACTATGTGTTGAAATGTGCATCTGCATTTCCATGTGCATCGTATTTGAAGTGAATTCGTGTGACTTATGAATATGTTATAATATGCATTGTAATCTGCATGTTTTTTTTCATTTTTGCCTTTGTCACAGTGTACCTTAGTCTCTACCTGTGCACCTTGTATAGCTGCTGCCCTGTAACGGTCACCTGGGCCCCGTCAAGCTGTTTTCACGGCTTTTAGCCCAGCGAACCTTCCAGCATATTGTCTGGTAAATAAGCTTTAATTTGAGAAAAAAAATGCAGCTGCATAATATTTGGCTCGCTTATTCATGGAAGCATTGTCTACACATAGGGAATGTTTGCTTACCGTATCTAAACAAGAAGCAGGGGAGGGGGGGGGGGGGGGGCGTTGAGTTAGTTTCTCGCAGCCCCCTTTTTTTCTTTATGCAATATCTTGGCCCACGTTAGACGGAACATGCATGTAAGCATGAAAATAAGGTACACGCATCCGGGTAAGTTCCATCCATGGTAGCTTTCAGCGCAGAAATAACACGGACCACGTCAATAACTTTTTTACATCCAATATCGCAAACAAAGCACTGTCTGTTGCTAACTACGCATAAATATATGAAGAGCTGTTGCGATTCTGATGCTTTAGCCTCCTTCGCTACTCAGAAGCGATTTTTATAACGTACCGTGCAGCACTGAACAAAAAGAAAACGCCTTTTGTCTGTCTGTCTGTTTGTTGATTTGTTTGTTTGTTTGTTTGTTTGTTTGATTGTTTGTTTGTGTTAAGTTTTGTCACCATGCCCACCACAGTGTTTCAGCAGCTATTCTGGTGTGCTGCTGAGCAGGGGTATTCGCCGCTGGTTTGAATCCCAGGTGCGGCTACCACATTTCAATGAAGACCGAAGGCAAAAAACTCGTGTAGTTCGTCTTAAGAGCACGTTTAAGAACGTCAGGTGGTTGGCGCACCACCTGGTGGTTGGCGTTGGTTGGCGCATTGGCGCACCACGCCTCCTTCTCCCGCTTCACCTCCATTCTCTACTACGGCGTCTCTCATAATCATTGCACGTTTCAAAACGTTGCACGACATACTTTGAATTTCGGGAATACCACTGTGCGATTTGCGGCGCACCATTCGATTCGGGCGGCGCTTCGCAAATGTCGAGGACAAGCCCGTACCCAGGATTCTTTTTCAGACGGGAGGGGGGGGGGGGGAGGGCTCAACCCAAGGTAACTTTTCTATGCAAAAGAGGGGGGGGGGATACCTTCACTGTTACAAATGTGAATAATGCCCACCATTCGCCATAAAGACGCGTAGACCGGCAAAATGCGCCTGTGAGATACACCGCTCCTTTACTTGGCAAACAAAGGACCTCATCAAATGGACTCAGGCATGACAAAAGCGCGTGAGGAACACTGCCAAGAACAACTACACAAGCGAAACTGTAAAATAAAAAAATAAAGATTTGTATTAGCGTGTTATGAATTAGCTCTGTAGGAATTATAGAGAAATATATGTATATAGTAGGTAAAGAGGAATTCTTAAGGCTACCTTTCAAACGTAAAGAACTTGAGTGGTGCTACAAGGTAAACAGAACAAGTATTTAATTTCGACAGTTTCGATCGGTGGACCGATCTTCATCAGGATTTACAAAAAAAGGGCAGTTCGGCCCTGGTAGTGAACACACCAGACCGAGTGCCCGGTCGCTCTCAGATACATCAAACCGAGAGGGACAGTTGTGACAGTAATTGATTTTCGGCGCTTTGGCAGATTTACAGCTGCCTTTGGCAGCTATGCAGGGCCAGAGGAAGGCGGAGTCCCATGTATGTAGAGCAAGGAGGTCAGTGAGAAAACAAAAAAAGAGAAAAAGAGAGAAAAAAAACAGAAAAAGAAAGATAAAAGCACACAGGAGGAGGGACACGTATATCGGAGAGTGAGGGGGGCGGGAAGCAGCGGCAGCTAGGTTCCCGTCGACCCGAGGCAAGGAGGGAGAAAACGGTCACTGCGCAGCACCAGTGCGCGTGCTGCCGTTGTAGCGGGAGAGAGGGCTAGCTGAATCTGGCGGCGGGGGGCACAATAGAGAAGGGGCCCAGAAGGAAGACAGAAGAGCGGCAACTTGTGGAAAGCTTGTGTATATATATATACACAAGCTTTGTATATAAGAACTTGTATATATATATATATATATATATATATATATATATTTGCGGAACAATCACAGTTCTTTTGAATCCCTCATTTAACGCTCTACCAATTTAAGTGCCAAAACCGACTCGTGTTGTTATTTGGGATGTTGCTTAATGATGCGAGGTCACCAGTCCCGTACGACCGCATAGAGCGCAGGACCCTGCGGTACTAGATGTACTGCGCCCACCGGGGAAGGTTATAAAAACGCCCCGATTAGCACAAGAGGGAAATGGCTACGTTAGGCGGCTCGACTGATAACGGTAGAAGCGTGGCACAAAACACACGGAATTATTCTCGGTTGCCGACGGCGTTTTCTCTACTTCCCTTTTAAATACAAAGATGTTGATCCTTAAGTATTTTCACAATTAAAATTGTTAGTTTTTGCTTCTCCTTGCTGTTTGTCTGTGGCCTTGGCTCTCTCCCTTAGTAGTTCGCTTAATTTCTCAACTGAGGGTCCCGCAGCAGTCATTTGACTTTGGGACCCTCACCTGTATACTGCTAACAACCAACTACGTATCATCAATGAACAATAAACTGAAACTGAATCGCGTACGCAAACGCCCTGCTTGGCGACATCATCATTTGATGCCGCGAGCGGCGCGGTAACAGCTCATCTGAACGAATACAAATACTTTGAAATGTATGGATAAACGAAAGCGATAAATATCTGGAGACAGAAAAAAAGCTCCTTGCGACTCTTGCTTCAAGTAGCCAATTCTGTATGAAAATTAAGTGCTATACAATTAAGGAAATGCCATACGAGGTAACAAGTGACGGTCATATTGCTTATGGGTTTAACGGTTATTGCAGGGCCTTATGATGAACGCTGTTTCGCATTTATTTTTCCAGCTTATCTAACCCATATCGCGGGTATATGGTTCCGAGGATCTGCCAGCGTCGCGGCGAGCCGTTCATCGAGGAAATAATGAAGCGAAAGGAAAAGTTAAACGCAATTGGCATTTTCTCCTGCCGCAACTCGTTTCACGAGCGTGCACACCAGCTCACCGCGAACTGAATCCCTTTCCTGGCCCCTGGATCAGTCTAAACAAAGAAGGTTGAACTAACGAAGCTACAGCGATGCGAGTGATCGTTGAATAGATCGTGACAACTGAAGTAATTTCGAGTTGATTGCGCGGGCACCAGATGGATCAGAAACTGGCCTTCACACCTCAGGAGTAGCCGATAGCTACCACCATCCAAAAGGAATGAAAAATTTTATTTAATAATATTTATTTATTTATTTATTTATTTATTTAACAATACTGTCAGCCCTCTTGCGAGGGTCCTTACAGAGAGGGTTATGAAGAAATATAAACCGATGTATGTTTCCTTCCTACTTCTCTCCACCTTGCGGGTTTCCGTAGAACTATTACGTCAAACTGTTGCCTTTGCTTCGTGTTGTTGACAAATTCAACTTCGCCCTGCCATCTGCTAGCTCCCTGGTTAGCTCAGGTGGTAGAGCGGCTGCCCCGGATAGGCGGCGGTCCCGGGTTTGAGTCCCGGACCAGGACGAATTTTTCTTCAACTGCGAGGCTTTTCGTTCGAGGAACCCGTATGGGTTTCCTTTGTAGCATTTGCTACGAACGGTTGGATGTCTGATTTTCCCTTCATTAAGAAGTATAAAAGAAAAAAAAAACATGTGGAATAATCACAAACACAGAATACATTGGAATCAAACGGCACACTCGCACAGATAGTCATCCAGAGTTTCAATGGACACAGATAAGTATGCGCCACAACATACATCGGTAACATGTTCCACATTTCAATTACGTTGGGGAAGAAGGAATACCTGAACGTATCAGTGTGAGTCGCGTAAGCTTGGATGTAGTGATTACGGTTAGTTCTGGAGCTCCGTTTGCCAGGTGCCAGTATGTATGTTTCCTTCCTAATATTTATTTGGCCATGTAGCACTTGTAATAATAATTTCAATCGGTTTTTTTCCAGGCGTTCCTAGCAGGTCCAGTTTAGAAAAACGGAGCATTTCTGTGACTGAATCAGTCCTTCGATATCGGGAGCATATAAAGCGCATCGCGTACCTCTGAATTTTCTCTAATTGTTTCTTCAAAAATATTGGTGAGGGCTTCATACCTCTGATGCGTACTCAAGAAGTGGCCTCACAAAAGTTTTGTAAGGGGTTAGTCTTACATCGCACGTAGCGCCCTCCAATGTTTTTCGTAGGAAAGATAACCTCTAGAATGCCTTTGAACAAAAATTATTTATATGTATGCTCCACGATAAGTTTTGTGTTATCGTTAGTGCCAAATATTTAAACTGACTAGTAGTTATCAAACACTTGTCATCAATATTATATGGAAACAAAAGACGGCCCCTTTTTTGTGGTGATATGTGTATATGTTGATTTAGAATAATTTATTTCCATACTCAATTTCTTGCACCATACGCTTAACGCTTTTAGACAGTTATTAAGTTTAAGTTGGTCTGCCGTGTTTCCTACTGTAGAATAACATAAACAGTGACCCGCGAACAGTTTAAGATGTGCATCTGGTTCCGTCACAGCAGAAATGTCATTAATGTACACAAAAAATAAAAGCGGTCCCATGACAGATCCCTGAGGGACACCTGAGAGCCCTGCCAGTGAGCCGGAGACATGACCATCCATTTTGACCACCGGTTTGCAATTCGTTAAGTATGCTGTATTCCATTTTATTATAGTGGCATTAAGGCCAGTTGCTTCCAGTTTGTAAACCGGCTTTTTGTGTGGCACCTTCTCGAAAGCCTTGGCAAAATCTATGGCGATTACGTCACTCTCCTCCCTGGCAACATTCGCCATTGCGAAATCATGAATTGTCTCTACGAGTTGTGTGGTAGTGGAGAGGCCTGTTCTGAATCCATGCTGGTATGGGTAAGGTAAATAATTATTTTCTAAATGGCGAGTGATATGCTTAGCTATTATGTGTTCCAACAGTCTACAAGAAATGGATGTAAGAGATATAGGCCAGTAATTATTCACTGTTGTTCGATTGCCGCCTTTAAACACCGGAATAACTATCACTGCGCCAATCTTGGGGTACAGAATGAGTTTGCAATGATATTTGAAATATAAGTGTCAAGTAACACGACGCCCATTCAGCATATCTTTGAAGATACTGGTCGTTATATCATCTTGTCCGTAAGCTTTTTTTGCATCTAAATTCAATAGCTGCTGAAATACGCCCACCTGTGTAAATATGATGTCATCTATTTGGCTAAGCATTACGCTTTCTGAACTAACGTGTACGTCATCCTCGGTCGCGGTGAATACGGACTGAAAGAAATGATTAAAGCGTTCTACAATATCTTTGCAGCCTTTGAAATTGACGACCATTCCACTCTGTGAACATGGAATCGCAGCGAGAGCTGAAGACAGGCAAAGCTCTCAAACGAAAAGCAAACTGCTTCACCTCCGCCGCGGGTCGGCCCGAAGGTAGTGTAATGCCGGGATTACCGGCGGCAAAAGTGAAGCAGGCGTTAAGCACTCCGCATACGTGGGCTGTTCCCGAAGATAGTGCAACAATGGGCCGACCCCCGGTCGAGGTGAAGCAGGCGTTAAGCGCTTCCTATACGTGGGCCGATCCCGATGGTAGTGCAATGCCGGGCCTACACGTGGCGGAGGTGAAGCAGGCGTTAAGCACTCCCCATACGTAGGCCCAACCCGAAGATATTGAAGGGCTGGTTCAGGCTCCCGAGACCACAGGCGTATGTGCCATTGAGCTTGAACCCTTCTTGCGCATCACCAGGATCGGTCCACATGATGATTTTGCTGTTGACGGACGCCGAAAAAACTACGGAAGGTTAGTCATATACAGCGTTCGCTCTAAAAGGCAGCAAAATGTTGACCGCCGAATAGATTGATTTGTCGGCGCTTTAGGAATGTTAGGAATGTGTGAGAGGAGTGGTAGCGTGGGCGGTGAGGGGGGGTATGCCAGTTAATTTTGGGGGGGGGGGGGCTAGGCGCCACGCCCCCCCCCCCTCCCCGCCGGGTACATGCCTGGTCGAGGATATACCGCTCCGGTTATTGGGCATTCGCATCCGGATCTAGGATGGCACAGGTGCCCCCATCGAGTGGTATAGCCCTGTGGAAATCTCTTAACACGGGCCACAATGAATGCTCTTTGCTGGCGCCGCCTGATATACAGCCGAGAGCGCGGCCAAGAGTAAACGCATACTGAGGAGTCGGTGTTTGACATGCGGGCTTCTCTGTAAGGTCTCTAGCGCAAGCAACCATAGGTCGAGCCATTATTTTTCTGTTTCCCAGCAAGAAGTTGTGACGGCCAGATGAAAAGCAGGCTAGGATACTTATCAGATTCTGCAGGTCATAGATTCACGGTCACCCTTGCAGTTAGTTCTTATCGAGTGTTTACAGGACATCACTTTTATTTTTCTAGCGATTTGCATTGTGGCCTGGGGCCGTTAAACGAAGATGGAATATGTTCTATGCTCAATTTGCGCATTGTGATAAATCTAGAAGTACACCAACTATAAGTGGTAGCGATGGAAGTTTGTTCTTTGTATGTGTTGATATGTGTTTTATACTCTTCCATGCCAGCGAGGGTTCATGTACGTTTTTTTTTTTCGCAGTGGATGCGAGGCGCAAATAAAAGCCTTTCTATCGTTATCTATCTCTCTCTTTCCCTTTTCCTATCCGTTTTGAACAGTTATTACCCGCACACTATCAATACTGTCAATGATGTTACAGGGCACATGTATAATTAATTTTGGTAAGGCAAAGTGGAATAAGCAACCGGCATTACCCACGACGCCAACGTCTCCCACATGTACGTTTAATTAAGAAAAGCTGGGGTATAGATGAATTCTTCTGTAATTCTGTAAACAGCAAATGCGAAAAAGAGAAGAACCAAAGGAAAGCCAGAAGTGTAGGAAGCAGGAGAGATAGGACTGCGGGCGTCGTGAAACTAGTTTCTATGACACGTCGCGAAACACTTTCGAACTAATGGGCTCCTTCAAGCGATTAGGATGCACCGCCGGCACCGCGTCGGGCGATGTAATTAAGATCGACACTCCCTCTACGGAGCAAGCGTAGGTACGCATTCAAGGAATGTCGCTCGTAATTGACACCAGAATGTCGGTACGACTCCACATCGCCCCAACAAACGCGGTTCTTTCTGGGCTAATGTGACTGCTGGCACGGCTACCCATATGTTGTCAACTGCACGTACAAGAGCGGTACAACGCTGTCAGTCTTACAAGTGGGGAGATAATCTGAGTTTCACTGCTGTAGCATCAAAGTGAAGTGTTTCGCGCAAAATCCGCCCTTATTATTCATTCTTATTCTTTATTGGTGCTCAGTCAAGAATGAAGGATACCGTGTAGTGGGAGGCTGTGGTGAGAATGGGCTGTGCCTGACGTGCCTTAGCGTGCGCCGAAACATTCACAGATTTCGCGTCGTGCCAAATCTGGTTAATGAGGCATGGCGATCAAACCTGCGACATTTGGGATGAACAACAAAACGCCGCGCCAACTGAACACTTCTCGCCCACCTTTCTGCCACCCTAACGCAGGCGGTAAATCCACGCGTCTGAACATTTGCTCAGTTTCAGCAATGCCGCTGAGAACCGAATGTCACACCACCCTTCCGCCGCTGGAAGCTCATTAGCCCGAGACAGACTAGAGGCGTTAGATTCTATTAGTGCACGGAGGTAACGGTTATACTGATGGCGCAATCGATTGAGCGCCAGTAGGGTGCAGGACAGAGAACAAGTTTTGTTCTGTTCTCACCTGTTGGAAATGCGTTGCTGTAGTGGAACCGAGGTAGCTCCAATTCCGATGTGCCTTCGTTTATTCGTTCTGTACCTGTATAAGATTATTCTTAGTGCTTCCAGGGTACCGCTTTCGTTTACCCACGCAATTTTTAAACGTACACGTTCTCTCACGCGAAACACCATTGCTGGAGCGGATTTCTCCTCACAAAGTATCTTACTGTGAAAAAGCCAACTTTTGGGAGTGTTCCCAGCCTGTACGTCTATAGACACTATCTTCTGAACAGGTGCTGAGCATTGCCCTTAGCGCACAGAATATAGGCTGCGGCCCGTAACATGAGCAGTATAGTAGACAACTGTGAGCGTGGACGCGCTCCTAACGAAAAAAAAAACGAATGAAAACGCACGTCTGTATTTTATTGCGAACCGTCACATCCTAGAGAAGCGCCCTTCTTGCATGGATATTTCATAAAACTGACTATACCAAATAAATTTTTTACAGGGGAAGTGAGGCTGTATAAGAATTTAATTTAATAAGTGTATTTTTAGTTCCTACAGCCATGATTTAGCTATGACAAACGTGGCAGTATGCGGGACTAACTACACTTTGTTCTGGAAATGGCCTGAGTACTTGGTAAAACTGATTTTTAAAGCATGATATGGTTTTTTAGAAGCTCCCGTTGTCGGCAACCTTCAAGTAATCTTGAGCCAAAAGCCGGGCAAGTTACGAGAAGAAAGCGAGATCATTCGGGCAACCAGTCAAATCTTTAATAACGGTCTCGGGACCCCAACCCATTGTACAGGACCGCATTACCTACGCTAGATACTCCCGAAACAAGTTACAAAAAAATATCGCTTCCGATTTCTTCCTAATGTTTGTTCACAATATCACTCAAGCTGTAACTTTTAGTACGCTGAAGTTTATCTTGTCATTTCCAATAGCGACGCTTAGAAGGCAGACACAGTGCACCATACACTTGATTCTCATCTTATGGTGCTCAGACATGGTTCTTGTGCTTTTTTAAACGCCAGCATTCGATGGCTTGCACGGCACGGGCCCTGCGCCGCCTCGAGAGACGGCGCCACGATGCGTTGCCAAGCCGGCAGCGCCCGGCACGCCGCCTATGGTTGTTTGGCCGAGACGAGATTTGCAACGAGCAGGGTTGCCGGATTGGGCAATTTGTAGCCAAATTGGGCTACTTAAATTTTTCGTTGGCTCTGTTTTAGATGAGTTGGCTATGTGGCTATTTTTGGGCAACATATTTATGTGGATCAGGGATTGCAAAAAAGCGTGTTTCAGTCGGCATTCATGCTGCATGATTTCATATTCAAAAAATCATTTCCATTACTGATACATCGCGCACCACGTGAACTTTATAAATTAGGTGCGGGATATTGCTGGCAATGCTGCGTCTCTTGGAGTGGGCGACAATGTGAATGAATTCTGGTGAGCTATAGCGAAAAGTTCCAACAGTGCAGGCGAAAAGCTCTTTCCTTACTTGTCATTGGTTTCCTTTGCACGCACTACTGTGCGGGCGCGAGTGGAATGCCTGAGTATAGAGGGTATTCAGCCAGGCCAGATCACCATTACAAAAGCAGGCCACCGTAACAAGCTGGCTACACGCACTGTCGAAGCAATATTGCATGTCCGATGTGGTTTGACAGAGCACTTTATTGTTACAACGATATCAAATCAAGCCTGCGTTCTTGGATAAATTTATAGTGCCTTTATGTACTGTGCCAAATATTCGTTTTGCTAACTCTCATTGGCCAAGTCAACTAGCTTAGTGAGAACTCAATTATGTTATTATATTATGTACTGTTTGGTCCTATATTGGGTTTTACATATGTGATAATTGATCACGTTCACAATACATACCCTTCATAGTGTGATATAAAGGACATTGCATTGTAAAGCTTCAGATACTTTTATATCTTAGCTACTGGGAAAATATGGCCAATGAGTGTATTTGATATTTTTATTTTGTGTTTTATCTCTTGTAGTGAACTACTTTGCTTTAGCGTGTGCTTCTTGAGCGTGTGCCCCTCTGCTTGGTATTAGTCTAGTCAACCACGTGGTTTGGTCATGCACTCGATGCTTTCGCAGAAGTTGTCATCTTTACGGACTCCCGTGCTGCCCTTAGCAGGTTACAACACATGAGCTTGATTGTCCACTTGTGCGCAGCGTTACTGACTCTGCGAGCAAAATTACATCACGTGGGGTATCTCTCGTTGCTCAATGGATACCATCACACGTAGGAACCGCCGAAAATGAAGAGGCTGATCGGCTCGCTTCAAGCTGCGCGCATAACAACTGTGACTGCCCAGAAATTTTGTGCAAGCTTGATGACGCTCGTCTCCTGATACGTCGCCACCTACTTAAGCAGCATCCAGATCAGCGCGTCGCAAATGGTACGTTCCCGCCCGGTGTTCGTGGTCGAGGCTTGCCTCGTCGTGCTAGAGCACAACTGCTCAAGCTGAGGGTTGGTTGCGTGAACGTGCACGAACGTTTATACAGACAAGGGCGTGTGGCAAGTCCATTGTGTACATCTTGTGGCTGCTACGTGACACTTAAGCACCTTATATTTGAGTGTCCCGCTTTCAGTTCGCAGCGCATGTCGCTAGTGAGAAACTATGATCGCCTTGGCCTGCGGTGTGCGACACTCGATGAATGTTTATATCCCAGTGGTTGTGCATCTAAACGCGATCAGGCCCATCGCGCCCTACTAACCTTTCTAGAGTTAACTAACTTAGGGTCACGTTTGTAGCGTGAACATTCAACATTCTGTAGCAGCGTGACCTTCAGTGACCGGCCCTACTGTGTGCGATCTGTACTGTGTCCTAACGCTTCTTCCTTCGAAGATGGGAGGTGGCAGGTTCAAACACCTTGCAGTGTATATTGTGAACCGACTACCGCGGACACGGTGATTGCGTGCAGCTATGCTTGGCGTCTCTTTCTGGAGCACACAATTACCCGCATAGCCAACTAGCCATGGATGTGATTGATAATTATGGAGGCTGTTCGACGCGGCGTCACTTTAATTCCGGCTGCAGAGTCGAAACTCGGCAGAACAACGTGCGTAGTGTACTGTGTTCTACTTTAGTTTTTAGATTTGTATTGTTGCTTTTCCTTTCCTCTTTCCTCCCCTCCTTCCTATCACCCCTTTCTGTGTTGCTGTCACCTCCCTTCAGAAAAGTAGGCAGGCGTTGTGCCCCTTCCGGTGGCAGTTGCCAGCATGCTCCTCGCTTTACCTTTCCTGTTAACTATGTTTACCGCTGTGAGCTCGGCTAGGTAAACCTTACAGGCGTACCGACGACCACAGGTGGTCGTGAATTCGGCTAGGCAAAAGCTACACAGCCGACTTACAGCCGGCGCTTTTTCGACTGGAACTACGAAATTCACATCTCAGAAGAAGCAGGAAGACCCAAGGATCACCAGGGCAACTAATCAACCAGGTGGGCCATTTCCAGAAATCATTTCAAACAGTTTGCGACGTCGACCGGGAAGCCTAAGCCTAGCGAGAGTATCCCCATCACCATGTATCACCAGCCACAGCGACTGACGTGCTAAGCCTAACACCGCGATCAGAGCCGGAGAAAACCCCTCTACCAGGCTCGCGTAGAGCATCAAGGTTAGCATGGAGGTGGTAAGCGTAGACGGCGAAGATATTCAACCAGAAAAATTGGACCACGGCCACTGGTTCGAAATTAAAAGAAATCATGGAAGGGACAAAACACCACTTCAGCGAGCTCACGAAGCTACCTAGAACAAGAAAAAGGGTAATTGGCAGATTCGGCAATTAATCGTAGGAAGCCGCATGCCACACTTACCAGTGGACGACTACAGGATCATTATTAGACCAACAGGTGAACTCAAAGTGACCGAACACGGTGCATGCAGACCGCATCTACCACAGCGTACGACGTGCTGCAAAAATTGAACGTACAGCGGATGAAGAAGATAATCTTTGCCTCAACCAGAAGCAGAACAAGATAGTCCTTAGCATACCATCGAAAGAAAGAGCCAAAACGTACGTCGCAATAACCAATCTGAGCATTGGTAGAAAGGAATATGAAGCATGTGCCTATCGCATAGCACCGGAGAACACCTCGAAAGGAGTCATCCGATGTATCTCTGCCGATGAAAGCCCGGAAGACTTTGTTAGGAAGATGGTCACTCCACGCAACCCCAGCGTTTATACGCCAAGCATATGGGCAATACAAACAACGTAATCGTCATTTTTGATAGATATTACGTCCCCAGCTATGTGAACTATGGAGCTGCGCTTGTTCGATGCGCACTTTACAAGAAACGATTTGACATCTGCTACGAATGCGGAAGACTTGGTCACCGAGTGGACGTATGCCCCAATCATACTGATAAAATTTGCCGGAATTGCGGCACCATGAATTCAAATTAAGACCACGAATGCAAAGCAGAATACCAAATATGTGGAAAATACTACCCGACCGGGGATAAACGATGCCAAGCAAGGTATCGCATCCCATACCTCGTCAAAAGACGAAGATGGAAACGTGTCCGGAGAGAGGAACAAGTGGAATGCGACAACTACGTCGAAAATCAAAGTCCAAGTACAGCCAGCAAGAGCAGAAGAGCCAGAAGCAGATCCCACTCCGGCAACCGATCAAGGTCGAGTTCCAGGCCCCGCAATGGCAACCCAATCAAGCCACCCTAGGCCATTGGCAGCAGCAAGGGCACTACCGGCGACTACACCACCAGACCCCCATCACAGGTGAGCTGGGCTGACATAGTTCCGGGGCGCACGCGGAGGCAGAGGCTGCACCTAACACTAGAAATAGAGAGTTAGAAAAAGAACTAGCAAAGATGAAACAAATGATGCTAGAACATCATCAGCGGATTGTCACTCTAGAAGAAGAAAACAGTAGACTGCGGAAAGAAAACATTACTCTTAAAAACGGGCGGTGTATTACACTATATATTATTGAGGAAAAAGAGGCAGATATGGAAGTGGCTAACACGCCAGCCAAACGCAAAGCCATGCACGATAGCGAAACGATCACAGTTAAAAAAACCAAATCCTTTAAACCTCTTGAGAAAAGACAGGATGAACTCGAAAGCAACATTGACATTCTAGAAAACAAACTAGACATCATAGATACACACTTTAAAGACCTGGGCACGCAAATTATCCAGCAAATTACACAGGCTATTATGACGCAAATGCAACAACAATTTAATACAATCGCTACAAAATTTACCGACATTGAATCTCGTATGAAGTCGTGGGGACCACAAACTAGTTGAGGCGGCCCCATCAAAACAACCAGTAAACCATATAATAAACCCTCGACACATACGGTGGAAGGAACCGGAAAGCTGTAAATGTGTTACCCACGAAGCAATACTAAACAAAATAAATGAGCTAGGCCTAGGCCTGCGAGTATGCAGTTATACACGATACTTCCATACGAACAGAAAGGCACACATTAAGATAGGAGACCTTAACTCCGAAGAACTACAGGTCGGAAGCGCAGGTACGCCCCAAGGTTCAGTAATATCACCGATGCTGTTTAACCTGGCTCTTATTGGATTACCAGCAAAGTTACAGGAAATCCATGGCCTCAATCATAGCATCTACACTGACGATATCACCCTCTGGGTGAGCGATGACAACGATGGACAGGATGAAAACACATTACAACGTACAATAGAAGCAGTTGAACAATACCTAGCAGGAACTGGATTGGCATGTTCGGCAGAGAAATCGGAGCTCCTCATTCATGTACCGTCGCGACGTGGCCGTGAACCACGCAACTACGAGGAACGAAACAATCCGCAAATTCACCTAACCACGGCAGAAGATACGCCCGTACCCAAGGTTGACAAGGTCAGAGTATTGGTCCTCCTCATTGAAAGTAACGGCTACAATGGAGAGACCATACGGAAATTAGACAATATAACATCTCAAATCATGCGGCTACTTAAACGAATAGCCAACAAACATAGTGGAATGAAAGAAGGCAACCTGATTCAACTAGTCCAAGCGTTCGCAATAATTAGAATAGTATATGTGGCACCGTTCCTACGATGGTACTCGTCAGAAAAATACAAATTAGACTGCTTAATCAGAAAAATCTACAAGCAAGCAATCGGACTCTCCATCACTACCAGCAACGATAGACTACTGCAGCTAGGTCTCCACAATACACTGGATGAGCTAATCGAGGCACAACGAATAGCACAATACGAACGCCTGTCCAAAACTAAAACAGGTAGGCAAATATTGGATGGCCTAGGTATAAGGTATCATACCCAACATGGCGTCGAAGTAGGTATGCCCAGACACATCAGATATATGTTAACCATCCCTCCAATACCCAAGAATATGCATCCTACCGACCATCAGGGTAGACGGAAAAGCAGAGCACGCAATATACAGAAGAAATTCGGTAACAGAAAGGACACCACATTTGTAGACGCAGCTAGATACAGACACAAGCGCGCCTACACAGCAGTGGTGATAAATTACGAGGGAAAATGCACGACGAGCGCTACAGTCACGCTACACGCAGAAACCACAGAGGAAATAGCTATTGCGCTATAGCCATAGCACAAACTCCAGCGGGAAGAATCATCAGTGATTCTCAGGCCTCCATACGAAACTTCGCCAATGGTCTAATCTCCCTAGAGGCACCACGACTCCTAAAATGAGCTAATAACCGCGACAAAAGTGTCGATCTCATCTGGACAACCGCTCACACAATACCAGACGGTAGCAATGAGGTGGCGCACCGCATGGTTCGAGAACTTACGGACCGAGCCTCGGTTAGCCCCGCCTCACCGACTACCGATGAGTCAGAGCGGAAAGATCGAATGACCAGATTTCATGAAATTGCACTACACCATAGATTGCAGAAGCGTACATTCTCGCCGCCACACCCAAAATTAAGCAAAAACCAGTCTGTAGAATGGCGGCAGTTACAGACCAGATCATATCCGAGTCCAGCTATTATACCCCTAATACGCCCAGATTTATGCCAAACGGACAAGTGCAGACATTGCAACTCTAGAGCCACCCTGGAGCATATCCTATGGGAATGTACGGCTGTAATACAGGATAACGGTGATGCAGCCTCAAAGAGCGGCAGCCTCCGCACGCGCTGGGAGTCTGGGTTGCTGAGCTCGGATCTGCAGCACCAACTCTGGGCCATCCAGCGAGCCGAGGAAGCCGCCAAGGGCCAACAACCCTTGGCCGAAATCTAGGCGGGGTCCACACCCACACCACCAAATCAAAGGGCACTGAATAAAGTTATTTGAATGAATGGATGATGCGCTCAATTCGAGACAGTCAAAGTCAATTTTGTATGTCTCAAATGCTTGAAAACCTGTTTGAAATTTTCCGTGCAATAGGGGCTTTGCTGATCTCCACAGATGACACAGCATAGTATTCCTCAATGCTTCGGACATCGTGGTTTTGGAGTCACCCGTACGCATGGGTCCATTGACGCGGCTAGATATACGATGCATTTTCGGCGAACTTCAGCAATACCTATATGTGGTGGGGAAAAAAAAGCAAATGAGAAAAATAAAAACTTTCAGTGCTTACCGGGAATTTACTAGTCGCGTGTTGACGGCAGTACCCAGAACAACTCACGGTCTCGGCTGCCTGTCTCACGCATCGGAGAACTCATTCCTAACGAGGTGGAACTGATACTGAATCGCCACCCAACTGACCCCAGGGGCATCTCAAATTTAGTGCTGCGATGAAAAAAATCTCTAAAGCTGTTTGGGAACTACGTGAAAAAATAGTGGAAGGTACGTAGAATGTACTTACCTTACGTATATTTGTAATAACCTGTATGTACCTTATTTTGGCTATTAAAGTTAAGGGAAAAAACATTGCGATTCCCTCACGCAGATATTATTCAAACATTGGTAGATAGATAGCCCCTGAAAGTCCGGAAAGTAGCCTAAGAATCCCAAGGTGGCAATGTACGTGTACAAGCACCCCCAACCCCCTCCCATACCACCTCCCAGTGAAGTACAGGGCGCATGAACTCGCTATTTTAACTACATTGCACGGGAATAGGGGCATTCTTAGAGGCAGTGCAAAAATACAGAAAGTTGACTTGCGCCAAGTCGCAAGTCGTACACGCACGAAAAGGCACCCAAGGAAGTATCAATACAGAATGTGCATTACGCTTCCTTCACGCCTGGTAGAAGCATTCTCTCTGTTTTCGTGCAGAAATGTGGCAATGGAGGGCAATATCATGAGTTCACTACAATCAGCGCGTTTAATTACCAAACAATTGGCGCAAATAGATCACCAATGAAGCGCCGCCGTGTCCCTTTATATGCGTGCCGCCGACCTGCACCAATGCTGCCACCTCTAGATCTCGTGGCGTTATCTGGATAGTATCCTTTGCAGCCGTGAATCATGAAAGACGGGTTGTGCGTGGCACAGATCTTGTACGCTTTGTGACAGACCGTTTTCACAGCAACGTGAAACTGCGTAACATAAAGCGTTTCATCCGAGTCGAAACAGAATAACGGCTTGCGAGGTTCTGAAGCCGGTGAGCCGTGACAGTCAACAAGCCCTAACTCCGTCCAACGCTACGTAAATGGTGGCCATCATCTTTAGTACTGTGCTACTCATCATGCTTCACGCATATTTTGCCATTATTGAGCACAGATTATAGATGGTCGTTGCAACTAAGCGAACGTTGGCGTTCTAGTGCCAGTTGGTTTCATTTATAAGTGAAGAGCACGTATGAGCATTACGAACCCTGCATTCATATACAAAAAATGCTGTTTACCTCCTGTTATTTTTTTTCTATCTTTGAAATCTTTGTTTAAAAATTGCTTGGGGCAAGTGATTCCTTACCGGCCACTGACCAGTTGAAAAAGCGAATGTTACTAGCCCCATTTCCTAGTATCCCTCTACAATATACGCAACAAAATTCGCTGGCCTGCCAGGTAACATTCTGAAAACTCACCCTAGCGCATTGCGATAAAGAATGAATTAGAACATCATTATATTTCCTAGCAAACTTTTGTGCCGCATATATGAAACCTTGTGCTAGTTCCAGAGATTCTGCAAAATGCAGGTTTCTTTAATCAAGCCTTCAGCTCCGCAAATACGTGAAGTAGACAACAATAATGGAAAACTTGGTAAGTAATTGCGCGCTGTTCGAGGTATAATCAGCGCAAGCGTCTTCACGTTATCCAACTGAAGAGGTGCAAGTGCCAAGCACGATAATTTTTTTTTAGATTATAACAAAGTTCTTTTTTTTTCTGGGCACTGCAGCGGTACCGTACTCTTTTCAGCATAGAATACCCGATGACTACGTCGGTAAGTCTTTTTTTTTCAATGATTCGTAGACGTGAAAATTTTTCTCTAGGCATGTACAATGTCACGCTACAATAGCTAGGATCGGCGTTTAGAACGGGAAATGCTGCGATTCTTATTCTGACGGCTCTTATTTTTTTTTCGTTTTTTTTTGGTAAAGTGTCCCTGAACCACTTTTTATCGAAGTGGAGATATGAATTTTACGTTAGTATTTGAAAAATATTTTGACGCAAAAAGTTGTTCAGTGCGTTTACCAGCAGCGGAGTTATTGGTAATCAAACATTCTGCTTGTGGTGCTTCCGCTCCTTCTTCAATGATTTACACTGGGAGCGCTACGGCGGAGTGGGGTGTGCCAGCAATGCCCCGCCTACTCAACGTCACTTGATTTAGGTGTTCACGTAGACGCCACTATTTCTGATTTTAGCGCCTAGGATGCGCCAGGCGCCGTTGTCCTTAGCGAGCTGCAGTGCGATTAGCCAGTTAGGGCATATAGCTAGGGTGTCCTAAAGCCTCTTAAACTTCGTAAAGTAGTGCCACGCTTTAAAGAATGCCGCCTCTTTCTCGCGCGCACTGGCCGAGGTCGGCGCTGCGTCGCTATTTGCCTAATAGCATCAAGTGGGCCCTCGCACCGTGAATCAGCGCCATTTTTGCTCGAGAAGCGTCTACGGAGTGGCGAGGAGCGCATGTTGGCGCCGTTGCTACGCTCGAGCAGTGTAGGCGGCGCCACGGTCGAGGAGGGAGCGTTAATGAGAGGAAAAACGAAGTGTGAAGCCGGAGGAGGACAGTGTCGCTAGATTACGAAGTTTAAGGGGTTTTAGGGTGTCCGGCTGTCCTCTTCGCCCGCTGGCGAGGAGGACATCGAGGCACCCTAAACCAGTGCACTCGTCGCGGCACCCCGCGGCGGTCGCGGTATCTACGCTACTTAGCAGAGCGCAGTTACATGCAACTGCAGTGTTTGGTTTGCGAACGACTTGGCTTGAGTGCGCGCTCGCGCTGATAGGCTCCTGTCTCGCTGTGCTACGTGATGTGGACCAGCTTTGTCCTGCACCAGCTTGACGATGCGGCGATGTCTTCAGCTCGCGGCGATGCAGCTCGCGGCGATGTCTTCTCTGCTCACGTAATAGCGCGTCAACAGGGCATGCCTGAGATCGCACATCACATGCTCGTGACATGGCGTCGAAGCCAATGGGAAGTGCCGTTTCGCTGATACAGATGCCGCCAGATTTCTCGCGCAATGGGCCATTTGACGTTTTCGTATCAAAAAGAAATACTATAGTTTTTCGCTGACGCGCTCGCAAACGGGCCGACACGCAGGCACACGGCAACTATTAAGCGCTGTCGCTGTCGCGAAGCATAGCTTTCACCTCGCGAGGAGATATGTACAGTGCTCAAAAATTGAAACTCGAGCAGTTATGAACGTCTTTGAAGCGTAATTACATGGAAGTGTGACATGTAATTACTATCTAGCCGGTTTCTAAGCATGAAGTAGTCCCAAGTGTACCTTTTCTAGTCTAAACTACTGTTGGAAATGCAGGTGAACTTGGAAACAGAACAACGCCTTAGAGTAGTTGCAGATTTTTTCGCCTATAAGTTGTTGAGCATTACAGAGGAACGAAGCGGCAAATTGCACGCTACGCCGACAATGTTTACGCGCCGCTAACGGAAATCCACACCTGCGCAGTGGTCGGCGTAGGCAAGAACGCCTGTGGCGTCCGTTCGATGTCCGCTTCGAAGCACTTCTGCCTAAAAATTTAATTATTCGTCGAGCGGCGCGTGACTGCTCGAGTAGGGCGTGCCTGCCAGCGTGCGCCCAGTTTGGACGGCCGCCATATTGAAATAAGTACGCTCATCGTCACCCTGCCATACTTCGTTGGCCTGACCAAATAAAAGGCGCTCGGTGCCTCATACCACGCATTCGCTCGAATTCCTTCAAAGGATTGCCCACCAAGTATTTCTGGCCTGCCTCATAATCGGATCGTTGTTTTGGCGCATAAAACCTCAGAAGTTCATTTAACTGAAAGCATTTTGGCGTGTTGCACGAGCTGATAACCTTCGTGAGGTAACAGAAACTTTGAAATGTGGCTGTGGCAGTTCCAATGCTTCGGCTGATTTGGTTTTCTTTGTTTTTTTTTGTTTTTACAAGGGGAGGACGTTTTGCAGGGCACATTGGATATGACGTTCAGTTCGAATACAGATGTCGTTTGATATATTTTGCTCCGCGTCAAAATGTAGCGCACCTCACAAGATTTTCCTTATTCAGCTGTGCAGGTTGTGTAAAACATGCCAGTCGGATGCCAGCTCTTACGTGGTTAATTCATTGGTATCATTTTTTACGAAATAATAGTTCACAGTAAGAAGCTTTTTAACTAAATACATGTTTTGAACTTCTTTGCCGATGACATCCTGTGAAGGTACTGGGTCATTTCTTCCACATGCTCCCTTCTTTAAATCATTGCAGCTGAAGTATTAGGAAGTGCTTTTGGGAGTGTTTTTCACGCTATATGTCTCATTGAAATCCCCCCCCCCCCATTGCCACGCATAAAGTACTTTCATCCAGTGGTCAAACCAAAGGCTCAAGAGAATGCACTGGATGCAAGAAATGTGTGCTTGTTTCACGGAGAAAAATTGTTCACCGACGTTCTAGCAAAGCGGTATTGCACGGGCAGCTGTATACGCAGGCCGCTTCATCCCATAATATCTAAGCTCATCAAGACAGAAACGTAGACACATGGCTTCGTGAAGGGACATGTTAGTGACGTTAATGAGTGTGAATATGTACAGAGTAAAGGCTCATATGCTGATTTTCCGATGCCTGCGTATACGCGGCGTTCAACGCTGGGTTCTCCAAAAAACAATTATGCTCAAGAGGGTTTTTCCGTGGTTGCAGGACGCTGGTTATGTGAAGAAGAAAGCAATTTCTGTAGAATCTTTTCATCGGCAGCTTGCTTCGACATACCCCAGGTCAAGTTTGCCCGTTGCTTTAAGCTGCAGGTACTGTATAGTGCACAGCCCTACTTCGCAATATTCTGGTGGCACCGGTTTTGACATGTCTCAGGTTTGGGGAGATAAAGTCAGAAGTCTTTAAATTGGGTTGCTGTGGTACTCGGCAGAGATACGTACTCTCGCCTATGTTATTCAATCTGGTGATGTCGAAGTTGGCTAGTAGACCGGACACTGTCCAGAATATTGGCTATTCTATCTACGCGGATGACATTGCTATATGGAGTGTCGGTGGTAGTGATGGAGAGCCTAAGGCTAGGCTGCAGCAGGTGGCAACGCTTACGGAGGAGTATCTGGGTCTCATGGGACTCAAGTGCTCCTCTAAAAAGTCGGAGTTGTTGATCTTCAAATCTAAGAAGCTGGGTCGTAGGCCGAAGGGTTGGGTACCGGAAGTTGAGCCTTGCATTAGAATTCATACTAGGGAAGGGTCGGTGATACCCAAAGCTGAAGCAATCAGGGTCCAGGGTTTTGTACTTGAAGCAAACGGATCGAACATTAGAACCATTCAGCGTATTACCAAGAAGATGGAGGAGGCCATAAGACTTATAAGAAGGATCTCTAATAGGCATAGAGGTTTAGGAGAAGAAGGTGCGATGCACTTTGTTCACGCATTTATTATGAGTCATTTCTCGTATGTGGCAGCTATGCTAAATTGGAATAGGGGGGAGAAAAATAAATTGGAAGCATTAATCAGAAAAGCCGTCAAGGCTACGCTTGGTCTGCCTATGACTACGTCAAACGATATGTTGTTACGACTGGGTTTGCATAATGTTTTAGATGAAATTGCCGAAGCACAGCGTACCGCACAGAGGGAGCGGTTGCTAGGTACACCAGCGGGTAGGTATATTTTAGAGTGAATTGAAGAATCGATGGCTGTGTCACATGATAGGGTGCCCCTACACGAGTTGAACGTGAACCTTAGGGCAACTATCATGGTTCGATAGTTACCGCGGAATGTGCACCCCGTGCACAATGTAGGGAGGCGGGTCGCGAGAGCTAGGGCTTTGTTGCGAGAGGCAAAGGATCAGGAGGAGCAGTCTGCGTTTGTTGACGCCACATGGATTAATGGTAAAAATGCTTATTCGGTGGTGGTAGTAGATGGCAAAGGAGCGTTAGAAATGCTGCTTCCATTTATACCAAAGATACGGGGGTTGCTGAACAGGTGGCTATTGCTCTAGCAATAATTGATTCAAGAAGAGTTTTGGTGTTTAGTGACTCATGATCTACGATTAAAGCCTTCTCGAGAGGACTTGTTGCGCAACTGGCTAACAGACTGCTAAGGGGTGGGGATATCACTTCGCATACAGTTACTTGGTTCCCGGCGCACATGGGGACAGTGGAGGGAGCCCCGCGTAACCTCAACGAGGTGGCGCACAGGGAGGCACGAGGATTAGTGTGCCGTGTACTCCATGAAGGGGCTGGATCTCTCGCTCCTGAGTTCAGGGACCAACTGTTAACCTACAACGAAATCACCAAGCACTATTACTTAGGGCGGAGGGCATTCCCGCTGCCACATTCCAAATTAAATAGGCCGCAGGCGGTTACATTAAGGCTTCTGCAGACACGAACGTACCCTAACCCGGTCATCATGAATAAAATTAATCCGGACTGCGGGGTTTCAGTCTATTGTAGTAAGTGTGGGGGTTTGCTCGATTTAGAACACATGCTGGGGTGCTGCTTGGCGTTGGCCGGTGATGGTTCTCGAGGTGAACAGTGGTGGCAGCGGATACTGCACAGTGAAGTGCTGGCGGACCAACTCAGGGCTGTCCAGAGGGCCCGTGTGACGGCAGAGGGGCTCGGCCTCTCTGTACCGACGTGACACCGGCCCGCATCAGTCCCAGACTGATCCCTCAGCACCTAAATAAAGTTCTTCATACCATACCCTACCGGTTTTCGCCTGCCGCTTTTCTCCGTGTATCTTGCCTGTCGGCTCGTATGACTGTAATATATTTAACACGTCCCTTTATGACGTCAGTCCCTTCGTGCTATGCCATCCCCGTGGTAGGAAGCGGGTGTTTTCTAAACGAAGAAGCGGGAAATGTCCGCAATTAGATGGTAGCAGATATTTTCGAGATATTTATCTTTTGAAAAATTCAGTCTTGCATGCTGCTGTGTTCATCTGACGAAATGATACCGTTTCGCTAATGCTATTTGTGCAGCTGTTGTAGCGCTTTCCAATATTTGCTCTACATTTCAAGACAATCTTGCGGAGATAACGTCCTTCTGAATAAATCATGCAGCTGCACTACCGCATTCTGCGTAACTGTTCTAGCTTCCCTTCAAGAATTTTTTCGAAATTGATCTTTCAACATTCGCCAAGTGGAAATACGATTTAATGTCAATGACCATCTAATGAGAATGGCAGTTTGCATGGCATTTCCTCCCAAGATGGCGCTGGCTGTGCGTTAAGTACGTTCTCCGAAGAGCGTCGTACACCAAATGTTTTTCAGCTTGTGATAATTACCAGTACATATTGAATTAAGATATCGCTAAGACGACGAGGAACGATGACAGGAACAGACATTCATAAACGTTGCCTGTCCTTTGCTTCTGGTCTCGTCGTCTTATAGCTGTTTTCATGCTTTCTGAGTGTACCATAACAAGTGAAGTATATACGAGCGCATTTGGTTGGCTGAGGTGTCCACGTACGACCACCCGCTCATCTTAGGAGAGCTGGAAAGTCATAAAGCGCAACGTGGCTCAATAATGGTTCTATCCCTGCACGCAAGAAATGAGCTTCGTGATTAAGGCCTCGCGACATCTGTCACAAATTGTTGCGAATTACTGTGAGAAGGAATAATAAAACACAACAGACTGATTTTGCGCAGCGCATATAGTTATCGGAGTGGCGTGCTTATCAAAATGTTGAATGTCTAGTGCGTGTACACTGATAACGCCATCCGACACTTTGCTTTTTGCTCATGCACGCCTGTACGTGAGCTAAAAACGTAAAGCACCCCATTGAGCTCACGGCATGCGCTCGCAACGACCGTTCTTAATCATCTCATTTGGCAGTTCTTTTGATCGGGCTATATATAAACTGCGTCTGGCCAAAGCACGGTACGTGTCCGCACGTAGTGAACATCTGTTCCTCACATCAGCTTTAACCATACAGAAACATACCTACGTAAAGAGCGGGCACTCGAGTCGTTTCACGGCCGAGCAACTTAGAGTCTGACCACCCGCCAGGCAGCGCAGCTATTTCCGCTTCCACTTTACCTCAAAGGTAGACAGCTTATCATACGTCTATGAGGTTACGTCCACGCATCACGTTTACATAGAGACGTTGATGCTGCCATCTTCATGGGCCGCTGTTTACGCCCACCCCACCGCACTTTTCCACGCACCGCCTCGCTCGTGCGGTAAGTTGTTTCCTTTTCTCTGCATAGAGAGTTTTGCTGTTTCTGGCGTTAATACATTGTAAGCAAGATTTTTATTATGCTTGGTGAGCGTATTTTGCACCTGTAGCATAGAATCGAGCCGTGGCTCCCGCTTACCATGCAGACAACCGTTTGTTTTTGCAACCATCTTTTTCCGGAAGAGCATTTGCATTACTATCAAAGCGTAATTTTCCAAAAGTCATTCGCACAACCTCCGGTTTAAAGCACACAACTTGTTACATGAAGCTCACCCGTACCATCAAACAAACTTTCCTTTGGCGCAGCTCGAGAATTGTAATACGCATTTGGGATCGTTTTGTGAAAGATGGTTACTTTTACTTGACGCGTTGCTTGTCATTACTAAAACATTCCTTTTGTAGTTTGTGTATTCATCAAGTGTGTGGTCCAGCATTGTTAATCTCCAATTGACTCTGCAAAGAAAACAAAAAAAATGTTTGTATGGAACCACTGCTTCCTATTGTGTGCGAGTGACAAAAGCCGCTCAGAAACGGCAAAATAATTGCACTAAAGAAAGCTCTGTTCGCATTATTTTTCCGATCTGCATGAGCTGATTCAGCCTTCCCGGTTCTTGGAGAAGCTTGGCAGCTTTTCCAGTAAAATGTGTGCAATCCGCGAGTTTATTACGTCCATTTGTACGGCATGGTTAAAAATGAAATATTAACGCTCTTGCGCTCCACTAGAGACGACGTATTGAAAATCTTTGCAGCCAAAGGTAAACCAGAATGGAAAGCATAGTTATCGAAACCGAAACCAAAACAGAGCTAAGCCACGCGTCTAAAATCTCGGACGACAAAATTAGCGGTCTGACCAACCGCTCAGGGCGCTGGCGGCAGTGCAGTAGCTGGGCCGCAGGGTCCTACAAGTGTGTCCTACAACTGTGTCCGCCCTGGCTTGGAGTGGCCTTCACGAATGCCTACTCAGCACTAATTGGAATGGCTGATAGTCCTGCATGTGATGTTTGCGCATGCGAGGAGAACATTGACCACATATTGTGCCATTGTCCTCAATTTCAAGCCCAAAGACAGTATTTGTCCGACACATTGAGGAAACTAGACGGTCGTCCTCTGAGTGAACAGACAATATTAGAGCACCGTCCCGACCGATCATCGGCTCAGAAGGCAGTGAAGGCACTTTTGTGTTTTCTCAGAACTTCTGGTTTGCTCAAGCGACTTTAACTGAAGTGCTGTCCGTACACGTACCTACACCTTCTCTCTCCCTTCTTTCTCTTCCCCTTCTCCCTTCCCCCAGTGTAGGGTAGCCAACCAGACTATTGACTGGTTAACATCCCCGCCTTCCTGTATTCTTCTCTCTCTCTCTCTCCGCTCTTTACCAATATGTGCCGCTATGCTTTAACACTGTCGCTTCGTCGCTCGTAACTGCGGCCTCCATTTGCGGTACGGCGTAAGTCCGGGAAAGGCAGTTTGCTTCACATGCGTGCCTGTCGTCGATACGAACATTCATAATTGCATTAGCCTTTGCGCGCAGACGCCACCGAGGGTACGCACACGCTGTGGACACGTCGACAAACGATCGCAGAAATTTTGTGGTGCCCGTCGAGGTGGCACGTTCCCTGCCCAGTGCGAAGAGATACAGGAAGGAAGAAGTTGACGCACAGAATGTCGCGGGGAATACAGTGTGTAAATCTCATCGTGCAGGTTGTGACGAGTGGTTGCAATGCAAAGAGTGACTGGTTTGACACGCGTGCTATAAGAGACCAACGCAGGCATAATATTTAGTTTGAGCGGAGGGTAACCAACAACATTTCCCTTACTGCTGCACGAATACTCAGTGCTTAAATAATGACCAAAAATTACTGGCTAGTGGGCGACCAGCCCGCAGCAAGAGAAAATGTGGACCCTTTCAGCTACTGTGTGTATAATTGTGCCGGTGCTACAGTAGCCTTCAAACATCAGTTGAAAAATAGGCGTCATTGCACAAAAACCATTCCCCCTCCCCTTTGTTATTATTTTTTTGCAAAACGATTGTTAGAAGCAAGATGCTTTAGAAACGGTACAGGCTTTCATACACACCCATACGTGGACATTTAAAGCCGCGCTTGGCTGGAGGGAACCTTCTTGACCCCCTCCCCCTTCCAGAGGTTGTACATTGAAGAAACGCAGATTGGAGTAATTCTCAAATGAAGCTCATATACGTACATCATTCAATAATAATAATATTAATAATAATCTTTATTCAGTATAGTCAAAACAGTATACAAAAAACGGAAGCGCCGAAGCCACAAGAGGGCTTGTGCGGCGACAACCGGCAGCCGCGGCAATCTATGCGACACACCAGAACTCCATCAGAAGCAAGTGCGGCTTTACGCTGTTATTGAAACACATCCGCGTGTAATTATAATTCTCAATATTTATAACTTCTTGCATTTCTACGTACGCACACTAAACCATCTGCGCGAGAGGTCGCAATTCTGCCTTTCGAAGTACTGCAAGTATTACAAGTACTACAATTACTACAAGCGCAAGCGCTATATAATACAAGTAGTACAAGAGTTATGCTTTATTCATAGGAAATATCCGAATTTTATATAGGTAATAAAAAATAAACTGCAATACAGTTTCAATTAATGGTTTTCAGTTGGCGAATTGTAGCCGGCGCTAACAGGCAGAAATTCTTAAATTTGCGGCCGTATTGAAATAACCCGAAATCCGGGCAAGTTGGGAAAACAAAACAAGACCCCTCCACCCTCTGCACAGGATCACATTACATACTCTAGTTACTCCCAAACAAATTTAAAAAAAATTGCCTCCAAGTTCTTCCTGTTTGTTGACAATATCACTCAAGTTGAAGCTTCTAGTACGCTTAAGTTATATTTATGATTTCCAATACCGACCTTCCAAAAAGCAGATACAGAGCCCTATACACTTGATTATCATCTTGTGGCATTGGGACAAAGATGCCTGTGCTCTTTTCAACGCCAGTGGTCCGTGAGGTCCGCGGCGCGTCGGGCACGCCGGCCGCGCCGGTAGCGTCCGGCACACCGCGGATGGCTGTTCGACCGAGGCGAGAATTGCAATGAGGTTCTGTCTGTGACAGGAAACTACTGCGCCCATATCGACCTGCGCAGAGCATGGCGCCGTGTGGTGGGGTGGGGTGGGTCGTTGCGAACATGCACTGCGCCCATTTTAGGATTGTGGCTAGTATCATCTCCACCCAGTTCGGCTTTGCCGGTTGCCATTTCATGCTTACGTCTACTCTCGATTACGACAGAGCCACTAAAGTTTTTGTTTTTGTTGCATTTCCCCCCATTGAAATGTGGCCGCAACGGCCAGGAATAAAGCCCTCAACTACCCTGCTCTGTTGCTACAGTACCTGAAAGTTGCGTTCAGAAACGCTTACTGATTCTTGCCTGAAGGTGCATAGAGCACTCATTGGTTCGGTCATACATAGTATATTACGGCGCTTCGTTTAAAAAGATTATAGGGTTGCTGTGTGATGAACCAATTGCTGTAACTAGATAGAAGCCTCATTTTTGAAAGCAAGTTCTCGGAAAAGCGCATTCTTGAAATCGTGGTAGCGGCCGGGGTGTTTTTGGCTGTCTGTTGCTGCTGTTTATAAAATAAATCGGGCTGAGTGATCGTCTGCAGTGATGAACGCTTGAGCACGTCTATTAGTCAATGTGTCCACTGCGCTTGACCTTTGTCTCTGTCTGGTCGAGTTTAGCTCTTTTCCCGAGAATGGAGTAGCGAACAGAGTTAAGTACTGCTTACCTGCTCTTCTTTTATTTATATATCTATCTTTATATATCTCTCTCGTTTCTTAGATTTAATTATTGCGAGATGTGAAGTGTCCTTTCGCGCTGATGCGTATGCATAGACAGTTCAATGTGCTACTAGTTTCCGTGTGCACGAGTTCGTGGAGGTGGCAAGCATGATAATTTCACTCTTGTGTTCGCAAGCGATCTGTTTGTGGTCTGAAACTTATGCAGAATCACTTTTGCACTTGCCAGGCAGAACTTTTTAAGCAGTAAGTTCTCTGAGTGCCTCTTTGTTTTTTAATATTTGCAGCTATCTTATCCATGTTTTCGCGCACCAGAAGAATGGTAGTAGTCGACGGCGATTTCTCACAAAATACACATGTTCATATATAGCACGCCCAAGTAGGACCAAGAAAAAAAGGCACTTAACACGAGGGGCGTATACATAAGCAAAGATCTGAGGAGAGGGAGATTAGATCAAACAGAAAAGCAGTAATCTATCTCGACAATCTTCAAACAAAAGGAAAAAAGGCAAATAAAAGAAGAAACGACAGACATCAACAACGCTTTAAGGAAAGAGCATTGCTGGAGTGTGTTCGACCAACGGCTGCGGCTTCTACCCCCCCACCTCTAGAAAGCCGCGGAGCTTCTCGCACATAGGTGGTCGTTCGCTTGAAGAAGAATTAAGGAGAATGTTTCAGATATAGTTTGAGATAGATGAGCGTGCCTGCTGATTACACGGACAAGGATGTGCAGCCTCCCGAGATTTCAGTAGAAGGTCAGCGACCTTGCTTGGAGTTTGAGGGACGAGCATAAACACATGAAGACAGAGGGAATAGTGTATTTTGGGAAAGAACGAAGCGAGGTGCACAGTAGCGGCTAGGATGAGACAAATGTAATTAGTGCCAACTCGGTAAAAATGCCCGCGGACCACGTTTGAGAAGATATGTCTTCTCTAATGTGGTCCATCCACCTGGAGTGCTGTGTGGAACAAAAAAAAGTCTTGTCCATGAAAATGTTTTCAGTTCTTCATGCTACCGTAGGACTTAAATAGTAGAGTGGCCCCATAGCATAAAACTCTTCCAATCTTTAGGCCTAAAACTTACGTAACCACCGATGTAAGCACCACGCGATAGCCGGCAGCGTTGCTTGCAGAACTCAAAATCTCTCCTGGTTTATAGGTCACTGTTGTCTGCTTTCAAAGAGAATATCATTGCCTTCCTTAACAGGCTTTTCTCATCTAATTGGCTGACAAGAAGTGAGGAACACTCAGAAGTTGAGAGGGTGTCGGCGTGGTTGAGATAGAGCAGGGAAAGTAGTTAACCGGATAAGGAGGATGATGCCGGCGTCTGCGATTGGTCCGCTTCTCGTTGCATAGCTTGCGGTACAAATACCCCTTTCCGTTTTAGGTACAAATGCCCCTAAAACGGATCCTCACCAAAGAAGAGTTGAAAGAACGATGTCGTATACGTGATAAAAGGGGTCGACAACGTTATACTTGCATGCAAAATATTATTATACGCAAATAAATCTATGCTCCCAAACTGCTCCGAGTAGCAAGTGGCAGAGGGATCGGCGGGCAGCTATCATCTTTTCATTTAGGAACGGCAGCCTCTGGCTATTCAGGAAAAAAAATCAGTTTTGTTGGCATAATAATTTACATTTATGCACACACATCACTCTAACGTGGAAAATTGTTGGGATTTTGTGACGTCGCTTGACAGACGGACGAAGTGCGGCAGACCGAAAACTGAACTACCGGTGGGCTATATATAATGGTGAAGCAGGTGTAGAACCGGAAATAATTATTTCTTCTTTTGTTTGACCTAATAATGCACATCCTGTCAGATGGGGAGTTTTCGCTGTTTTGGGGATGTCGTATGAGTGGCATGCGAAGTAGAGGTGGCCCGAAACTGTTCTGTCCAATCATGGAGGGCTGATTGCAGAACTGTAATAGAAACATCTTAGAATATCCTCATGTTATAGCGCTCCAGGTGGCAAGCAGCGTTTTTGCGCACTTTCATTGTATTCGCTCTACTACAACACGGTTCTCAGTTTAGTCGTTCTCGCACTCTTTCTTCAGATATATTGCTTCTTCCTTTTATTTATTTTTTATTGACGTGATTGGAGATGCTAAATTTGAGCGCAAATGTAAGCCGTCGGTGATTTCTTGTATATTGAATAGGCACTACAGTTAAAAACATTTTAGTTTTACACAGTTCTACCCATCGTTGTCAGAGGACGCTATATTCGGCCCTTGGCGTTACTGTCAATAAGTTTTTGAGGCCCATCCAGGCCTTACTTGGCTTTTTAATATGTACGCGCTTGTACTCTAGGCTATGAGTAGACTTGCCATGATCGTCAGCCAGCTTGTGCCTTTTTCTTTCTCTTTCCCGAGCACCGAGTGGCTGGCTAGGGGCGCTCATCAAACTTTTCTTGCTCTCTCTGTGCACATAGTTTGTCCAGAAGAACGAGTAGAAGAAGAGATCATTCGCGCGCAACTTTGCAACAAAACGTTTAGAACCATACAACATTACTACAAAGAAACTGTCAAATCAACACTTAGAACAAAATTTTATTCAGATCGCCGAATTCTACGCTCCTTGAGTAGCTCCTCGTGGGACACCAGATGTGTATCTCTTGCCCGCCCTTTTTTATGCCTACCTTTAGTGCTCTGGTGTATGCATGTGTGTTCTGTTCGTGCAGTTGCGTATATGTGGGTTTGCATGTTACGGTTTCTAGTGCAAGTTCTAACCGAAAAACCTACGCGCCGGCGGCTCTTTCCAAACGTACAGAAGTGCTTCTGACCCTGGAATTGTTATTTATTCGTGTACGAAAAGCTCAAGGACCGGCAACAAAACATCCCTCCAAGGAAAGGAGAAAGAAGCAACTCGGACGAACACACCTCCTTATACCATATACAAACGTGGGAAGGTATAGACACCGTAGTTCACACTTCTTCCATCGCCCCGAGACATAAATTATAAATTCGCGACGGCACAGTTTCTTTTTTTACTCTTTGCTGAGCCCTTGCTCACTTGCGCCGAGTTCGTCTGGTTCCTGCACTAGACGAAGGAATGAGTATACGAACGAAGTTCATAAGAACTTTTTTAAAAACAGGGTTGAAGTACCTCAGACAGGCTGGCCAACGTTTCGATAGGTGGACCTATCTTCGTCAAAGGCGGCCTCGTCATCCTCGGCGTGTTAGTTTTAAAGGGTTAGTGCAGTGACGTCACGTGCGGGTGTTGTCGCTGGCGGCTGGTTTTAAAGAGAGAGATTACAAGAGGGAACAGGCGCTGTCGTCCGACGTCTGTGAGCCTCATTCTCAAGACGAAGGGACAAGAGCGTGAGAGTGGGCACGCGGGGAGGAAAGAAAAGAAATAGAAGCAGAAAAAATGGGAAAAAAAGCAGGGGGGTGCCAGGGCCGTACCAAGACACAACAAAGGGGGGGGGGGTGAAAGAAAAAGAAAGAGAAAAATGAAATCTTTAAGAAATACGGGGGCTTGGGAGCGTGTTGGGGATGCGAAAGGTTAGGAGGTAATCCGGGGGAGTCGTTGGCGGCATGTTTTTGAGGCATTAGAACGGCCGGTCAAGCAATAGGTCGAGTAATTTTGAAATAGTTAAGGTGGCGACGGGGAGTCTGCGGTGCAATGTGTGGGGTGACTGAAAGGCAGCGGCATGGTCTTTCAAGGGGCACTGCCCCACGCGCTTAACGTAGGTGTCGTTACGGCGGCATCCAGAAGGCGATCGTTGAGGCGCCGAAAAAGGCATATTGACTTCGGAATGTGTTGTCGAGGGGGTTTCAAAAAAAAAAGACTAAAAAAGGGGTAAGGGGGAAGGGGGGGGGGGCGAAATCGGTATAGCAAACAGGAGGGCGACGCGTGCAGAAGCGGGCGCGGGCAAGTGTACATGGAAGAAGGGGATCGTACACTTGGTATAGACGTAAAATCCTGAAAGAGTACATTAAATTGAGTAGTAGGCAGGAAATTTTTTTTCTTTTTCTCTTCTTCCTCTCTCCCCCTCTCCCCTTTTTTTTCCTCCGAAATGAAAGAGTAGGTGAGGTTAAGAATTAAAGTTGGCTGGTGGCCTAATGTGTTTTGTGTATTGGTTGATGATATGAGAGTTTCAGATTTAAGTTACAGCTTTTAAAGATTCTAAGTTGCCGCGTGCCAAATTAATTCCTGTCGGGTGTAGGCAATTAAACTTGTGTATGAGGTATGATTCCGTGTACTTCCTTTCGCGAGGGGAACGGAAATTTGTTTGTAGTATATAGAGCCTTGCTTTGTCAAACATATGTCCATGTTCATTAAAGTGGCTGGCTACTGCTTTGGGTAAATTGTGTTTTGTTTCCGCGCGGTGACCATTGAGTCTTGTATTGATTTGTTGTCCGGTCTCACCTATGTATTGTTTGCTACAAGCGGCGCATTCTAGACAGTAGATTACATTGCTTGATGTGCAGGTGAAAGCCGAAGTTACTTTGTGTGTGTAATTCGACGCTGTACTTTTCACTGTAGTAGTGGATTGAATGTGTTTGCATGTAGAGCACCTGGGGCGACCACAGGGATTGGTTCCCAACTTCTTCCTTTTCTGTAGTTTGGCGTGCACAAGAACATCTTTAAAATTAGTGTTGCGTCTGTAGGCTACTCTGGGAGGGTCGGGAAAAATCTTCTTAAGTTTCTGGTTGCTGGTGAGAATCGGGTAGTATTTACTTAGGATGTTATTCACGTTTGGGAGTGCGTTTGAGAATTTAGTAGTACTACTAAATTCTCAAACGCACTCCCAAACGTGAATAACATCCTAAGTAAATACTACCCGATTCTCACCAGCAACCAGAAACTTAAGAAGATTTTTCCCGACCCTCCCAGAGTAGCCTACAGACGCAACACTAATTTTAAAGATGTTCTTGTGCACGCCAAACTACAGAAAAAGAAGAAGTTGGGAACCAATCCCTGTGGTCGCCCCAGGTGCTCTACATGCAAACACATTCAATCCACTACTACAGTGAAAAGTACAGCGTCGAATTACACACACAAAGTAACTTCGGCTTTCACCTGCACATCAAGCAATGTAGTCTACTGTCTAGAATGCGCCGCTTGTAGCAAACAATACATAGGTGAGACCGGACAACAAATCAATACAAGACTCAATGGTCACCGCGCGGACACAAAACACAATTTACCCAAAGCAGTAGCCAGCCACTTTAATGAACATGGACATATGTTTGACAAAGCAAGGCTCTATATACTACAAACAAATTTCCGTTCCCCTCGCGAAAGGAAGTACACGGAATCATACCTCATACACAAGTTTAATTGCCTACACCCGACAGGAATTAATTTGGCACGCGGCAACTTAGAATCTTTAAAAGCTGTAACTTAAATCTGAAACTCTCATATCATCAACCAATACACAAAACACATTAGGCCACCAGCCAACTTTAATTCTTAACCTCACCTACTCTTTCATTTCGGAGGAAAAAAAAGGGGAGAGGGGGAGAGAGGAAGAAGAGAAAAAGAAAAAAAAATTTCCTGCCTACTACTCAATTTAATGTACTCTTTCAGGATTTTACGTCTATACCAAGTGTACGATCCCCTTCTTCCATGTACACTTGCCCGCGCCCGCTTCTGCACGCGTCGCCCTCCTGTTTGCTATACCGATTTCGCCCCCCCCCCTTCCCCCTTACCCCTTTTTTAGTCTTTTTTTTTGAAACCCCCTCGACAACACATTCCGAAGTCAATATGCCTTTTTCGGCGCCTCAACCATCGCCTTCTGGATGCCGCCGTAACGACACCTACGTTAAGCGCGTGGGGCAGTGCCCCTTGAAAGACCATGCCGCTGCTTTTCAGTCACCCCACACATTGCACCGCAGACTCCCCGTCGCCACCTTAACTATTTCAAAATTACTCGACCTGTTGCTTGACCGGCCGTTCTAATGCCTCAAAAACATGCCGCCAACGACTCCCCCGGATTACCTCCTAACCTTTCGCATCCCCAACACGCTCCCAAGTCCCCGTATTTCTTAAAGATTTCATTTTTCTCTTTCTTTTTCTTTCACCCCCCCCCCCTTTGTTGTGTCTTGGTACGGCCCTGGCACCCCCCTGCTTTTTTTTCCCCTTTTTTCTGCTTCTATTTCTTTTCTTTCCTCCCCGCGTGCCCATTCTCACGCTCTTGTCCCTTCGTCTTGAGAATGAGGCTCACAGACGTCGGACGACAGCGCCTGTTCCCTCTTGTAATCTCTCTCTTTAAAACCAGCCGCCAGCGACAACACCCGCACGTGACGTCACTGCACTAACCCTTTAAAACTAACACGCCGAGGATGACGACGCCGCCTTTGACGAAGATAGGTCCACCTATCGAAACGTTGGCCAGCCTGTCTGAGGTACTTCAACCCTGTTTTAAAAAAGTTTATACCACAGTGTGCCATTCCATCTGCCAGCCCCTTTCTTGTTTTTAAAGTTCATAAGAAGTTATTGACGACAAAAACAAAATGTTCACTGAAAAAAATAAGAAATAATGTAAACGACAGCGGTTCAGGAAATGAGTGCAAAACGTGGGTAACTCGGCCATGTGTTTTAGGGATCACGCCAACTAAAAACGCAAAGGCAGTATCAAAATGTGTCGAGCCAAAATGGCTCCCTTTCTTATTTTCTATACTGCTACAAACTTCCATTGCCCTTCGGCGGAACCCGTCCAAACGGGGCGCGGGGTTCTTTGTCACGGCATGTGTTTTTTTAAAACAGAGTGAAACTTTCTCTCTCTCTCTCGTTCTGTTCTTCAGGGTTCTTTTTGTAAGTACCGGTTTAAGTAAAGTCCTCAAGGCAGACACCTGTTCCTGTAACAACACTGTCTTCACCGCGCTTGAAGAGTCTAAAGCAGATGCACAGTTTCACACAATGATTTATTTCTCCTTTTGCGTTTTTCATACAAAAACAAGGCACTTGTCTTGTACACTTTGCCGTATAAATCCAAACACGAACAGCGCAGAGGACAAACTTTCTTCAAAAATTCAACTTGAATGCATAACTAAGTGTACGCTTCGAATTTGCTCACGCTATTTTGTGATTTACTATGTATAAAGAAAAATATTATAAATAGCTGCTTTTCCTCCCCAAAAATGACAAGCAATAAAATTGGCACTGACTCAAAAATCCATATTGCACCCTAAGAATAAAATATAAAAAATTTCGGACTATATATGTTATGGATCATTGTTGCGGCCGCTAAGTGCCCGTTGTAATGGTTGGGTCGGGCATGAAATAGACGGTAATTGGCAGATGCCGTCTTCCAACTCACCACGCTGGGGACGTTGTTGAAGGGAAGGACTTGTTCTCATTGAGAACGAGGAATATAGGATTTATGTAGGGTTTCTACATGAGAACGTTACAGTTCATCAGTCTAGCATGGCTGAGAGGGAATACATACTCAGCAGCCGCGCCACGGCTGCTTATAAACACTTTGTCCTCCCTAGATCCCTAAGTGAGGGAAAACGGCTGTTCAACCATCGACCAATTCGGAGCGTCCAAAGTCATCGTAACCAACCCACCTTTGAGGGGTACGGTTTCCATGCACTTCCGCACAGGTTTCACTAACCACACCGAGGTGAGAGGGTTCTCTCAGACACGGGTCTTGCCCTGAGCAGGCGCCTCTTGGTCCCAGAGTTGACCCCGCAGACAGTGGCCGCCGCTTCTGTCCATTGACTGACGGCTTCTAAGACCCGTGAGACGGCGCCGCAAAACACCTTTTCCACGAGCTCCACCGCTTCAAACAAACCGTGACGGTGACGGTGAATTCTCTAACAATACTTGGTCCGCCGACCGCACGTAGACACGGTGGCGCCGACGGGCTGTTCACTCGGCGTATTGTCGTCCCTACAAAGTGAGCCGCCGCAGCAGACATGGTGGTGCCGATAGGCTTGAGACTGTTGTGTCGTCGTCCTTTCAAAGCGAGTCGCCGCAGCAGACATGGTGGCGCCGATGGGCTGGGGACTGTCATATTGTCGTCCTTCCAAAGCGAATCGCTGCAGCAGACGTGTTAGCGCCGTTCGGTTGGGGACTGTCGCTTCCCTGATGATCCCCAGCCCCTGCAGGTTGAACGTAACACCGTAAGTACAGTGGAAATAGTCACATATAGGTATTCAAGTATATGGCTTGGAAATGTGGGTTATGTAACCCTGGAGTAAGAGCACATTTCGGGCGCATCTCAACCAGAGACAGGCAGCGGTCTTTAGAAACCAAAACGACGCACCGCAACCGTCAGCCAAGGCGGTGGAGAAAAGCGACACAGTGTTAATACCGACCTTATAGCGGCTAAATTGGTCGATGTCAGAAAACTCTAGCGCAGCAACGCGTGTTTCTCGAACCCCTAAATGGCGTGCGGCAATGAATGTACCCCTCAACTAAGTTGCGCCACAGCAGCTGCCCTTATCGGAGAAAGTGCGAGCACGAAAACAGATGAACGAGCGAAAGAAACTTATTAGTTTCAAAGCCAGAGAAACAATCCAAGAAATCAATTCAGTTTGTGAAAGGATTGGTGCGCTTGACATCGTACATGTGTTGCATCGAGGAAATTTAGGTCGTGTTTGTTGTTTCTTTGCATTGGTCCATAATTTAGCTTCCGCGAAACTGAAGTCTGCGGCAGACCTCGAGAAAAAAAACGCCTTCTGCGGTAAGAACACAAACATAAAAGCGACTGCAGACAAATTTATGTGCACAGATGAAGGCTTTCAAATGTTAAATGTAAAATAAACACATGATATGGTCTACAGGATGCGGAAGTGTTAGATAGGGAAAAGTGTAGTGATCATAGGTTAGTGAACGCTAGGATCACTCTCAATTTGAAGGGAGAAAGAGTAAAATTGGTCAAGGAGAAACAGGCCAACCTAGATGCAGTATAGGTAAAAGCAGGCAAATTCAGGCTGATATGGTATGGTAAACCTTTATTGAGGACAGTGGCGTAGCAACAGGGGGGCCGGGGGGCCGTGGGCCCCGGGTGCAAGGGGCCAGGGGGGGGAGGTAATATAGGTCTGAATACACACCTCTTTCCTCCGGCTACACCCGGGGGGGGGGAGGGTTTTACAGAAGACCTATGGGCCCCGGGTACTATGAGACCTAGCTAGGCCACTAATTAAGGCCCTGCAGATCATGAGTCACTACGAAGTGGGTCGCTCCCATGTGGGCACGGGAAGACCAAGCCTCTCGGCCGCATCGGGGCCCTGCTAGACAGCTCAGAGTTGGTCAGCCAGAAGAGGGCTGCGGATAACCACGTCCCATCTGGCCGAACTGTTATCGGTGATAGAGCATGACCGGGCACCCCGCCAGAGCAGGCTCTCTAACGTGGCTATTTCTCCACAATCATGGCAAGTATCATCGTTGTAAGTATCCGGATAGATTGTATGCAAGAGCGACAGATTTGGATACGTATTCTTTGTAGTAGACGGAGCATTACTGCTTGAGCTGTATTGGGCCGCTGATAAGGAGCGAAGTAGGTTCTACGGGTGAGATAGTAGTGTTAATTAATCTCGTTGCAGGTGGATGGCATGTCCCTGTTCTCTGGGGTACTTGCAAACAAATATGCAGCCTTAGAATGGAGAGATGAAGATGACCTAGAGGTAATGAATGAAACTGTAATGAGGCTGGCTTCAGAGGCAGCAGTTGAAGTGGGAGGTAAGCAATCCGGACAACTAGTAGGCAAGCTCTCCCAAGTAACATAGTACCTAACAAAGAAACGACAAAGAATGAAAGTGTCCAACTCAAGAGATAAGATAGAATTCGCGTAACTGCCAAAACTAATCAACATGGAGAAAATAAGGGATGTTCAAAATTATAACCTGAGAAAGACTGAGGAGACCGTAAAAAATGGAAGCAGCATGAAATCAGAGACAAGGAAACTTGGCGTAGGACAAACGAAGATGTATGCACTGAAAGATAAACAGGGTAATACCATAAGCAATATCGAAGGTATTGGGCGCGAGCTACGCCACTGGAAAAACAGGTGCCACCATCGGCGTGATGTGGCATGAGGGATCACGTGGACACAGCTGCCGCGTCGGTTGCTTCGGCAGCGCCGAAGCGAACTGAAAACAAAAGTTTAAAGTCCCACTTGCGCCGCGGTTCTGATTAAGTAGTGAGGCTTTACCACCTTAACAACATTTGAAAGTACTATAACAGGTAGGGGCTGCCTTTGGAGGCATGTAGCATGGTAGGCTCCTGCTCGGTGCCGCAGTGCCGGACGTAGGTAACGGAGCCCGGTGTCAGCCTTATTGACACGTAGCCGCAGGGCAAGGAGCTGCGTGAAGCTTGGCTGGCGAAACTTAGAAGCGGTAGACAGCCATCGGTTACAAGTCGGGTATATGCAGCAAACACAGTCGCGAAAACGATTTCTGCTACGACGCCGGGACTGCGCGATGTTCGGTGAGTAGCAGAAAACGCGCACTGAGACAGAGGCTCGCCCGCGCCCGCTGCCCGGCTAATGTCATGATGGTTTCGTCTATGAACTTGTTGATGCTAGATACTGGCAAGTTGCCTGGAACGGAAAGGGAACGGTAAGACGCACATTAAGAAAAGGCATGGTAAATGGTCATGTTTGTGTTATGAATTAATGCACTAGATTACGAAAAAGAACCAGAGGGAAATGGCACGCTGAGAAGACCGATAAACATACAGTGCGACGCAACTTGAATTTAGAAGACAAAAAAGATTGAATCGTCGTGACATCATATCGCAGTCACCGTAGGCATCGAAGTCTATACCGAAATTATTTTTGAACAGTTCTGATAGCGTCCGCGCAACAATGGTTGCTAGTGCGCTGTCATATGCTCGTATGCTGCTACCTAAAGCTCACGGCACGGTACGAAAACGTGTTCATAGCGAAACCAAAACATTGTGCTCGGACATGCATGTAGATGCGTAGTCGGTCGCTGCGAACGCGTGCGATCGCTGCATTGAGGCTTTATTCTGTTATGCCCCATTTGGTTATACAGACAGCCCACTAGAAGAACATGGGCCCTATAACGTAAAACTATTCCAATATGTTTTTATTCCAATCTCGTGACGTCAAATTTGCGTAACCTCCGACGCAAGCACCGGGCGGTCACCCGCAGGGTTGTTTGAACAGACCAATCAAACGCTCTCGTCGTTCATAGGAGGTCACTTTTCTTTGGTTCAAGAACGAATAACATTTCCTACACTGAGCAGCTTGTCTTATCTAATTGGCTCACAAGAGGCGAGGAACACGCTCAAGTGGAGAGGGATTCGATGGGGTCCAGCAAGTGCACTGATTATTGATAACCGGATGAAGAGGGTGGTGACGGCGTCTGCGATTAGTCCGCTTTCCTTTACTTAGCTTGCGGTGGCTGGTCGCAAATCGAGGCGGCATGGAACGGAAGCTAAAGAATGACGCTGAAACGGATCCTCAGCAAAGAAGATTTGGCAGAACGAGGTCGTAAACGTGCGGAAAGTGCTCCAAAACGTCACACGGCCATGCAGGAAGTTTTATTATACGCAAATAAACCCATTCTCTCCGGCAGGTGCGAGTACAGGTGCAAATCTGGAATTTAGTCAACCAAGGGAAAAAGCCGGTTTCAGGAAGGGGTACTGTACAATGGATCACATCCATGGTCATCAATCAGGTAATAGAGAAATCCGCAGAGTACAATCAGCCTCTTTACATGGCTTTTATTGATTACAAGAAGGCATTTGATTCAGTAGAAATACCAACAGTCATAGAGGCATTACGTAATCAAGGAGTACGGGTCGCTTACGTACATAAATATCCTGGAAAATATCTGCGCAGATTCCACAGCTACCTTAAATCTACAGAAGAAAAGTAGGTAGATACCTATAAAGGAAGGGGTCAGACAAAGAGACAATATCTCTCCAGTGCTATTCACTGCGTGCTCGGAAGAAGTATCCAAGCTATTAAACTAGGAAGGCTTAGGAGTAAGGATCAACGGCTAATATCTCAGCAACCTTTGATTTGCAGATGACATTGTCCTGTTCAGCAACACTGGAGACGAGTTACGAAAAATGACTGGAGATCTTAACAGAGAGAGTAAGAGTGGGGTGGAGGTTAATATGCAGAAGACAAAGATAATCATGAATAGCCGGGCAAGAGAACAAGAGTTCAGGTTCGACAGTGAGCCTCTAGAGTCTGTGTAGGAGTACGTTTACCCAGGTCAGTCACTCACACGGCACCATGAAAATGAGAAGGAAATTAACAGGAGAATAAAAACAGGTTGCAGAGCATACGGCAAACATTGTCAGCTCCTGAGTGGAAGCTTACCATTATCATTGACAAGGAAGGTGTACAATCAGTGCATTTTATCGGTCCTGACCTATGGGGCAGAAACTTGGAGACTGACGAAGAAGCTTGAGAACTAGTTAACTTGTTCAATACCGCGAGAAAATTGTCGTTTTTTATAGGCCCCGCAAAAAAGTTATTTCCCACTACAAATAATACTCTAGCACACATTGCAGCATAACATATTGTACATAATGAAATGTTCTTTCCGAAAACATACGTTGCCAAGCAAAAGCATGTATTAATTAAACAAAAATTCTTGAAAGCGCCATTTTTGCTGCCAATTGATAAAAATAATAAAAAAAACATGATATGTACAAAAACAATAATACCGAAATAAATTCAGAATATACAGTTCGAAGATAAATAACCCAGGAAGAGTGTCCAAAAAAGTAAATGTTCCGTACACCGCCGTTCTTCAGGCACACACACACACACAAAGACCAAGACCAGTTCATCACTCATGCCATGCGGTGAAGCAGTACCAGGATTTTGTTAAGCATCGGTGCACTCCACACTTTTCCCACAAAACGTCTGGTTTTTGTTCAACCTTGCGGGTCAACTTTGCAGTTCCGCCTTATCGACCAATTCGTTTAGAGTCATATGTACCTCTCGCAGGACCGATCGCTCCCAGTGTAACTGAGCAACTACAAGATTATGCATCCAAGCTTATCTGTTCGCATTTTTGCTGACTGCCTTTATCACCTCTGCAGAGAAGAAGAGTAGAAAGAAATCCCTCGCCGTTGTAAACCGTCTTGCGCTGATCCGTAGTGCTAGGCCGATATGTGCTACGGGCGGCCTTCTTGGCGTGAACGGAAGTTTCTTTGCTGCTATCGGCAGCCTATCATAAGCAATCGAAGTATGCACTTTGACGACAATAAGTAGAGCTCTCAGGTCATGCAAGATGATCGGCAGATAAGCGCGCACAAGGGAGGAGACCACTCACGGCCCTAAAGGACACTCGCCGGTGAACAGCTGCAGATGTGCCATTCTGACTCAAAATATCGTCATCAGAGCTTCAATCTGCTTTGCTGCCATCTTCGTAATCATAACTCGAGTCCTCATCTCTAAATTGCAGTGCGGGTGCAGCATAGTTTCGAGCACAACGCTTTTCTTACCACACAGCCGCGCGGGACAACGCATAGGGAGCGACTTTCGAAAACTGCGCAGTGACACCGGCAGCGCCCCTTGCCTTGATTATACGAAAGAAGCATTACCGAAACTCTCGGAAACTGTTTGAAAATGCCAGGTCTACATGTTGTACATGCGCGGCCCTTCAGGCATGCACTTTGGCGGAATAAAACTACTCGCACTTCAAACCAAAGCTCATTAGTGAACCGCTGGCGTCATTTTCGGTTAATCATCACCGCTCAGCATTGTCGAGTAGGAAAGCCGGCGATGTAATTTAATTCTTGACTTGCTGGGAGTATTTGATTATAAAATTTTGATACTAGTGTGGGGTAACCGGGAGCGGCATGCTTTTTTCTCGAGTGCAGCAGGAGGTGAAAGCCACACCCCTCTTCGCTACAACATACGCACATTTGTTCGCAAAAAGGTGAGTCCGAAATCGCAACGTTGCCGGAGCGCGAAAATTTAGACTGATTCTGAAGGTTCAGTGCCTGTACTAACTACTGGATGGCTTTGAGTGCATAAGAAACGGCTCCAACATGTCGAAATCGGTGATAGAAAGCATCGATCACCGGTGATCGATTTTAAAAGACGTGGTAACCAAAAAGTTAAGGACCGCGCAAAGAGTGATGGAATGAAGAATGCTAGGCCTAACGTTTAGAGACAGAAAGAGAGTGGTTTGGACCAGACAGCAAACGGGTATAGCCGATATTCTAATTGATATTAGGAGAAAAAAACGGAGCGTGGCAGGTCATGTAATGCGCAGGTAGATATACGGTGGATGATTAGAGTTACAGAATATGTGCCAAGAGAAGGGAAGCGCAGTCGAGGATGGCAGAGGACTAGGTGGGGCGATGGAATGGTATGAAAAACTTTATTCGGTGCTGAAGGTCAACTCTAGGTTGATGCGGGCCGCTCCCACGTTGGGACTGTCAGGCCGAGCCCTTCAGCCACATCGCGGGCCTTCTGGACTGCCCGCAATTGGTCAGAGAATGATTCACTGTGTAGCATTTGTCGCTACCATTCTTGTTCCTTGTCACACTCTGTGAAGACCGCGGGGCACTACCAAAACATGTGGTCAAGAGTAATGATGCCATTGCACTTATTACAATTGGTTTGAATTTCCGTCTCCGGATAGATCCTGTTATTAAAATCTGGACTTGGGTATGTCTTTGCCTGTAGCAAACATAATGTGACCGCTTGGGCTCTGCAAAGCTTACCGTGTGGCATTGGGTATTCCCTTCTTCTTAAATATTAGTGCTTCGTGATTTCGTTATATGGTAATAATCGATCCCTGTGTTCCCCGGGTGAATTGTAAGTTGCACGGTCTTGAAGAGCACGGCTAGAAAGTCCTCGTGCTGCTTCATTTGTCACCCCATTGAGGTTCTCGGAGTTCCGTCCACCATCCCCTAGATGTGCAGGAAACCAGCGGATTTCGATCCTCTCACTGTTGACCTTCTCTAGTAATCTTGTTGCTATCCGTGTCACATATCTGTGAGTAAAGTTGCGTATGGTTGTTCTAGAGTCGCTGTAAATATGTGTTCACCGATTTGCCCGGATGGCTTAGGCGATTGCTGCTTGTTCTGCTACTGTTGGTTGGTTCCTTGGCATGGACAGTGATGGCATCCCGTATGTTACCTTCGGTGTCTAAAACAACAGAGGTATACGCATTCTTATCTTTAACCCAGGCAGTTTCAACGAACACCGCCTGCTGCTTATGTTGATCTATGTCTTGAAGGAGTGCCTTGGCCCTTGCCTTCCGCCTCTCGAGGTTATGTGTCGGGTGCATGTTCCTAGGGAACGGGGTCGTCCTAATTGTTTCTCGTAGTCCCGCTTGTAATTCTGTTAATAATTCTCCTTTTTTGGTGTGGTTGTTAATTTCTACGCCTATTTCTTCAAGTACCGCCCTCCCAGGTCATGTCCCCATTAGTCTCTCCTGGTGGGCCACCTGATGACCCTCAGTTATCTCTTCTAGTGTGTTATGCAGCCCTAGGCACAATAAGCTATCATTCGCCGTGCTGATGGGAAGTCCTAGTCCAGTCTTTATAAGTCGCCTGATTAAAGCGATTAGCTTGTTCTTATCAGCCTGTGTCCATTGTAGCATGCCTGCCACGTACGAGAAGTGGCAAAAGGGGAATGAATGTACCAACCTTATGGAACTGCCTTCTCCTAGCCCCATATGCTTGTTGGTAATTTTACGCAGAAGCCTAATGACTTCTTCTGACTCGTTAGAGATATGTTGTATCACCCTGCAGTCAGATCCTTTCGCTTGCAGGAAAACTCCTAACACTCTAATAGTCTCCTCCTGCCTCATTGGTTCTCCATTCTTGGCGTATATGTCAATGCGGGGCTCTTCCTCTGGGATATATCCGTTCGGCTTGCGCCCTCGCTTACTGCTCCGTAGTACCAATAGTTCTGATTTTTTAGCAGAGCAGTTCAGTCTTATACCCCCGAGTATTATTTCCACCACGTAAATGCTTTCCTGTAGTTTGGCCTCTGTTTGTCCCATATTACCTTCGGTAATTTGGGAATTAGAATTTCTCGTGCTCCCTCGGACCTAATGGATGCCACAGAATAACTCAGACTAAGAAGATTTATTTAGTCAATGTTCAGGACCTCACCGAGCCTCAACGCCACTTACTTACTCTTCGAGCAAAGTAGAAGCAAGGCGTGGACACAGTGTGTGGCCACCATTACATGATGTACTTAAAGAAGTACACATCACTTATAGCATCAAAATGGTGCTCAAATCTATTTCTGCAGCATATAATGAATTTTCGGGGTACTTCAGTGATCCCAATGTCTCTTGTGAACATGCAACCGTCCTTGGAATTAATTCCAGGAGAGAGGCTCTGCCAGTGCTGTCTCCGTCGTTGTTACCACTCAAGACAAGAGAAACCACAGAGAAACAATCGCTGGGGCTTGATATGCAAGTTCACGATCAGGCAGCAGAGTCTCCAGCGGATGACCTACCAGCTACAATTCCAGATGCCGTCAACGAGGCTCTCGTAGCCGTAGGTGCGATCCCTTTTACAAGAAAGCGGCGCACGGGGATGCAGATAATTTTATGTACAGAACAAAGCAATTAAACTGCAGATAAATTTGAAGGAAACGATGCGCACCTATCTTGGCCTGAGAGAGACATCCAGAGCAGTGAAGGAAGCGGAACAAGACATTCCTTTCGATGACTACGTGTCATTAATGAATGAACTAAAGAACAAATTCCTGCAAGATGGCTCCCGCCAAAATAAAATCCAGGTTATAATATGGGCTTCGCAATCCTGGCGCCGAATAAAATTATGAGCTTGTTTGGCGCGTCTGAGCGACAGGCATGTGAGGCATTGAAACTCAAGTCCCATTCCGGAGTCCTGAGCGTGCCGCAACCGAAGTAAGGTCGCCCTCTAAGCAAACAAATTACTTGTTCAATCCAACAATTTTATGAAAATTACTCAGTGTCCCACTGCCTTCCGGAAAAAAAAGACGTGTTTCGTGGTCGTCAAAATCGTTTGCTGTTAATGAATTTAAAAAAAAATGTTCAAGAATTGGAAAGAAACTTCAACAATGATTTGCGGTTTTTCTACGTTTGCCAGCCTTCGACCCGCACATTGCGTGTTAGCAGGAGAATGTGGCACACACAACGTATGCGTCTGTATGCAGCATCGAAATTTTAAGCTTATGCTCCACGCTTCTGGATTGAGAGAGACTTGTGAGGAGGTACTGGGAACAACAGTGTGACGACTGGACAGTGAGCCGTGCATGTTCGATGACTGCAGCATTTGTCCAGGAACAAAGCACGTCGAAACTCTGCCCAGCAACAGCTTGAATCTTGACGCCGAAGAGAACGAAAACATAGTGGTTAAGCAGTGGGTGAGCGGCACGAGAAGCAGTCTCGAGTCACTTCTTCGTTCACTTGAAGAGTTCTTTGAAAGGTTCTTGGAGACACTGAAGAAGTCAAAGGTCACCATTTTGTTAAAAAACAACAAGCACACTATTTAAGACAGTTCAAAGCAAACCTACCCAGTTGAAAATGACAACAGAGGTTGTGTTCAGTACTACAGAAATTTCTGTTGTACAACAGAATTTTTCTGCAGTAACTACAGACTCCTGATGGAGCGACAGACTTTTCTGATGTACAACAGACATTTCTTGTTGTGACTACAGAAGTACACTCTGTCGTATGTCTGTTGTTACAACAGAAAGCTGAAGCTCTACAACAGATTTTTGTAGTACTACAGAAAAATTTGTCATCACTACAGGCACCCTGTTGTCCCAACAGAAATGTTCCTGAAGTAACCCGAAAAACTTCTGCAGTGCTACAGAGAGCTGTTGCAATACTACAGAAACCTATTGTGGCAACAGGCCCCCAATTTTCACAACAGAAGTGTTCCTGAAATAATGCGACCAACTTCTGTTGTACTACAGAAACCTATCATTGCAACAGGCCCCCAGTTGTCATAACAGAAGTGTTCCTGAAGTAATGGACAAACTTCTGTTGTACTACAGAGAACTGTTCCACAACAGAAACCTATCGTCGCAACATATGTACCCAATGATGACAACAGAAGTACACTGAAATTGTGCGATGCGACAAGTTTCTGTATGTGCCCAGTTGAAAAAGACAAGAGGAATTCCTGTCGCAACTACAGAAATTCTGTTGTACGACAGAAGTTCTTGACATTTCTTAATTGAGAGACAATTCTGACGTTACGACAGAAATTCTGATGTCGCAACGGAAGCATTCTGTCGCGAAGGCCAATAGTTATGAAATCGCAACAGAAACGTTCTGTCGCGACAACAAGAGTTCTGAAGTCGGAACAACAGCTTTATATCCTGGGAGCGACTCCAACGTTACCACACCAATTCTGACGTCGCAGCAGAAACATTCGGTCGCGACGGCCAAGAGTTCCGAAGTCGCAACAGAAGCGCTTTCCGTCGTGGCCCTTTAAAATTGTATGTTAGTTTCGCAACGGTGGTGTACACTGTACTTTTCTCTTGCGCGGTATTCAATCACGCTTCTCTGAAGCCGGCAATGCTGATGGCACCGACACCGGTATTAAAGTTGACGTGGCGAATAGTTATAATTGTACTGTGACGACGCGGCAGCAGCAACGCCCTACAGGCCTCCTCAAAATCGGCCGCTGATCAAAATCATGCCATCTGCGGGAATGGCTGCGTATCCGTTTTGTTTTTTTTTGTTTTTGGTAAGATGTGGCACACAGGCCTGTGTACTTACATGTGCTGTTACACTGACACATTAGTTAATTTCCCAGGAATATTTCACAAGCTTATGCGAAGCGGAAAAGAAGATTTCGGTTGTTCCACAAAGTTGCGTGAAAAGCTGTCTCGCTCGGGTTTCATTAATCTGGTACAGTGCTGCCGTGAGAAGCCAGTATGCTGTCAGAAAGAACTCTCATCCACGAATGTTTATGTAGCTATTTTGTATTGAACACACGAATTATATGCGCGCTCAAAAGTGTAAAGAACGAGAGACAACTGTCGAAAATAGCAGTAATAACGCTTAAAGTCAACGTTGTCTATTTCTGAATTTCTTATTTAATATGGATATCTTACATCAAAATCGATGTTCTAGCACTCCACGATGTACCTGTCGATGGTACAGAGAATGCTCAATGCGCATTATCGTTAATGGGGAGCTCACCTATAGCTTTCGCGTGCGCTCGTCTGTGCGGCAAGGATGCCCGCTGTCGCCCCTTTTATTTGCTGCTTATCTCGAACCACTCTGTTTGGCGATCAGAAATAACGAGCGCATAGCAGGCTATCGGCTGCAGGCAGCATATGCCAACGATATCGCGATTTTCTGCACAAACAAAGCGAGCATTAAGGAGGCGACGACTGTCGTTGAAAAGTTCTGCGATTCAACTGGAGCCCAGATAATCTGGGATAAGAGTTACGGCTTCTGGCATGGTAGTTGGAAAGACACGCCGGAGTCCCTTTATCTATTGAAGTGGTCTTCGTTACCAACGCAGTATTTGGGTGTGCCTCTCGGAAGTTACCGTGAACCTGAATCGTACTGGCTCGATCAAGCTTCGAAAGCAAAGGAAAAGGCTGACGGGTGGAGAGGAAAGCAATTGTCAATGTTTTCTAGAGCCACTGTCTGCAACCTCTTTTTAGTATAGAAGATATGGTACGTTATGAATGTGTTGTGTGCTGCGAGGGTAAGCGTACAAAAAATTCACCGAGTTTTCGCTACATTTATTTGGGCGTCCACCTGGGAGAGGATGAGTCGAACGAACTTGTTCCTCCCTGTCAAGAAAGGTGGGCTTGGTCTAACTCATTTGTTTCTGCGACAAGTCGTGTCACGTTTTGTGTTTTTACGGGATCAAAACGATCCGTTTCTCCGAACGGTGATACAGGTACGGCTGTGTAGACAAATTCCAGGATTCATTGTTTCGACCGTTCACAACAGGCCAGGAGCTGTGACTGGTTACCTGCGTGAAGTGGTATGGTCATATAGGATGTTGAATGTACGTTTTTCGCAGCAATACCTGTCAACCGTTACAAAGAAAAAACTATACAGAGATCTCGTGGACACGATGTTCCCTGCACCTTTGTACCGTCTGCCACACCGTGGAGTCCCAGGACAAGATGTCCTAAAGAGAGTGAAAAAAATGCCAATACGGCCGTCAGCTAAAACTTTCTTCTTCAACTTACACACAAACACACTTCCCGTTAAGACCTGGCTTCATGAAAAGGGTATATTCATCCCCTGGACAACCGACTGCTTATTATGCAAAAAACCGGAAACAATAGAACATGCATTCCTAGACTGCTGGGACGCCATCTTTCACTGGGATGTTCTGCAGAGAACATTGAAAAAACACTTACCCCTAGACCCATATGGAATACGCTTCTTACCGTTGGATGTCCCGTATGACCTTATTATGGTCCTGAGCCTCCACGCAATGTGGAAAACTAGACTGCAATTCCAAAGCGGAGACATTGTTGTTCGACCGACTCGGGAAAATTTCATTGAGTGTGTCGTGTGTGTGAGAGATGGTTTCAAAGCGCAGCCTGATCCACCGCAATGGATCTCTGTATTTGATGAATTAGCGATGTTGAAAAGATTTTAGTACCATGTTGACCAAAGTGTGGCTGACACGTTTTATCTGCCCATAGGTGCTTCTGTTTTAAACACCGTTTTTTTGCATGCCGATGTGAAAGCCAGGCCATATCGAGTGGAGCATGTCCGAGATAGCCTTGCACGTCTTTCGTTGCTGCCGGAAGTGGTGGCCCTCGGGGCATACCAAATGAATCACCTGTGGGCAGTGACGTTTAAGGACGAGGAAGGCAAGAGGAAGATATTAGAAGCTGAAGCGTTCAACGTTAAAGACCACCGCTGCATGGTCATCGACCCGCGCGACCGAGGCGTCCGACTGAAGCTATACTGGCTGCTTCATGGCGTACCGGACGAAGACGTGCGAGTGGCTTTGGCGCCGTTTGGAAAAGTGACGGAAATTAGCAGAGACAAGTGGAAGGTCAAGGGCTGCATTGACAAAGGATCAACCACCCGCTCGGTGACGCTGAAATTAAATGTGGGCCTCACTGTGGACGACCTACCACACCAACTGCGTGTTGCTGAGGATATGGCGCTCGTCTTCGTTCCTGGCAGAGCGCCGCTCTGCCTCCGATGCCGTGGCATCGGACACATCCGGCGAGAGTGCCGCGTTCCACGATGTGGGGTCTGTCGTCGCTTCGGCCACGATGATTCCCAATGTGTGCGCTCTTATGCCAGCGTTACAGGCCCACTCCAAAGGGACGTAGTATCCGAACACATGATGGACGCCGCAGATGCCGAAGAAGCTAGCAGGGAGGACAACGACGTGGCGAAGACTCCTGCAGTGCCCCTTGAACCCTCCCCAGGAGCTGTCCAGGAAGCGACTCTGGGGGGTGAGCCCTTGGCTGCAGCCCCGGAAACGAAGCCAGAGACTGCGACATGCGACGCAGGCGTGAACGCAGCAAGCGCGTCATCGTCACTGCCGCAAGAAGTCGGCCAGGAAGCAACGGACGTCGAGATGATTACGACCGGAAGCATCGCTGCAAAGCGTGCTCACGAAGACACTGGCAATGCAGGAATAACTACTGCGTCGGGCACCGGCGAACCTCCAACGAAGGCATCGACTACGCGGCGGTCTATGCGCAAACCGCAGCCGAACGTGCCGCCTGGCAGTAGGGTGGCCCCTAAAACGCCTCCGCCCTAGCGGAGGACCCGTTCCAGTAGCCTTCAACGATGACTACAAGAACCCCACAGCTTCGATGTGAGTAGGACGCTTGGCCAAGCAACCCCATGAGATGGCGTCTAACTTTAAATCTAGCCTACGCGTTGCGACATTGAATGTGCGAGGAATGTGTTCGCGCAGGCGGCAGTGCCAGATTAGTCGCATGCTTTTAGAGAATGACGTTGACCTTCTGGCTGTGCAAGAAACAAAAATTGAGAGTGAGGAGCAAACAGAACAGATGGTTCAAGTTTTTCGATCTAGATACAGTGTATGTGTGTGCCATGCTGTTGGACGGTCAGGAGGCTGCGTCATTTTTATTCGCAATAGCATATCGGTTGTAGAAAAAGTGTCCACCTGCGAAAGTGGGAGACTTGTAGCATGTGATTTTATTTTTGCTGGTCTACTGTGGCGCGCTGTCTGCATCTACGCACCGAACAAAATTCATGAACGCGAAATTTTTTTTAAGTATGCTGAAGGATTTTTGAAAACAGAACGACATGTTGTGCTTCTTGGGGATTTCAATTGCGTCTGTACAGCTGAAGATAAAACGACGAGCCTCAAAGTACGTGATAGAAGCGCTGAGCTGTTGAACGCGATAGTAAATGAGAGAGAGCTTGAGGACATTGGTTATGCAATGACGCGAGATGGCCAAGCACGGTATACGCACTTTCAAGGTGATTCCCATGCGAGGCTTGATAGAATATACGTACCGGCGAAGTTTGTAGCACTGTGTTCCTCTTATGAAACACAATATCTCAGTTTTAGCGATCATAGTTTGGTCTCGATTACGATTGGCGAAAAACGAAAGAGTGTCAAGTTTAATTGGTTCCTGTGGAAGTTCAATGAAAAACTGCTGCAAGATGAATTGTTTGTCACGAGAGCCAAGGAGTATCTTTCAAATGCCCTGCATACGGAAACCAACTGTTTCATATCAGTGTGGGAGCAGTTTAAATGCGACTTTAAAATTGCTGCCATCGATAGAGCATGCGTATTGCGTCAGAAGGAAAGGCAACAAGAGGAACAGTTACACAGTGAACTGGTGTACATGTTAGGGGTAGAACATGAAGTGCCTGGAGCGTTTAAAAAAGAAATACGAGAGGTGAAAGCGAAACTCGAGTTGATCGACGAAGATAAGTACCGCGGCGCAATGATAAGGGCGCGCACTGAAAAGTTGTGGCTGGGCGAAACGCCCCATAAGCGTGTGCTAAGTGAAGAAAAGAAGCATGCTGCAAATAAGGAGATAAATGAAATTCGCTATTACAACAAAATTACACGAGAAAGCGAAGAAATAAAACGTGCATTTGTTGATTTTTATACCGAACTTCTTGGAGGAAGAATTTATGACCGCGAGTACTTCAAAGCCCACTTTCTAACTCTTATGCCAAGATTAGAGGACACGGTTAGAGAATCACTGGAATCTGAAATTACCGTGGCCGAAATTGAAGCGGCAATCGATGACTTGGGTAATGGCAAGTCACCTGGGCCAGATGGACTGGGCGCAGCCGTATACAAATTTTTTAAGGCAGAAATGGCAGTGGCTTTACACCGAGTGATCGCTGAATGCTATGAAAAAAAGCAAGCGCCTCTCTCGTTCAGGACAGCGCACGTAGTAATGATCCCCAAAACTGACGATCCTGCAAAATTACTTTCAGTTGAGTCCTACCGTCCCATTAGTTTGACCAATACAGATTATAAAATATACATGAAAGTGTTAGCTAGAAGGCTCCAAAACGTTATTAAGTCCCTCGTTGGCCCGCATCAAACCTGTGGCATTAAAGGTAGAACAATTTTTACAAACATACACATAGCAAGAAGTATTCTGGAATGTTGTGACGCAATGCATGACCGCGTAGCTATGATTCAGCTAGATTTACATAAAGCGTTCGACAAAGTTGTACATGAAGTTCTGTTTTTATTGCTGGAGCACGTAAATGTTGGATCTGTAATTACTGAAGGCGTTAAAATGGTGTATCATGATTGCACAGCCAAATTAGTGATCAACAAAGAATTAAGTATGTCAATTCCTGTGCGGTCGAGTGTGAAACAAGGATGTGCGTTGTCCCCTCTACTTTTTGCGATATACTTGGAGCCGTTTTGTTTACGTTTGCTTGCAACACCATGTATTCGAGGCTTCACTTTTTCCAGCAGTGAAGTTAAGGTCTTAGCGTACGCGGACGACATAGCCGTGTTTTGCACTGATGCTAGAAGCGTGCAGGAAGTTGTCAGTGTTGCTAAGGCGTTCTGCACAGCAACTGGTAGCGTGATTAGTTGGTCGAAATGCCTTGGATTTTGGCATGGCAACTGGCAGAGCACGCCCGAGGTGTACTGTAATATGAATTGGACCGTCTCCCCCGGAAATTACCTCGGTGTCCCGCTAAATAACTACCTCAATGCTGATGAATATTGGTCTGAGGAAAATAAACGCGTCAAAAATGCTACCGATAAATGGGGTGGCCATAACTTCTCAATGTTCGCAAGAGCTTCCGTTTGTAATGTGTTTTTAATTGCAAAAGTGTTCTACGTGTTGCAAGTGATGGCCATGACAAGAACTTCGGTTCAAAAAATCCACCGAGTGTTTGCGACCTTTATTTGGGGATCGCAATGGGAGCGCACAAGCCGGTGCAATTTGTTTCACAAGGTGAAAAATGGTGGGCTAGGGCTCTCACACCTGTTTTTCAAGCAGCTAGTAAGCAGATTCTTCTTTGTGCGGGACCAAACTGATGTGTTTTTGAGAACTGTGATCCAAGCACGATTGCAGGATTATCTATCTGACTTTGTCGTGTCATCTGTTTCTTTTGGAGCTGGACCGCTCAGTCCTTATTTGCGTGAAGTGGTTACTTCTGTACGCCTGCTCAAGGCAAGGTTCTCATATGAATACTTGTGTGATGTCACGAAAAAGCGTTTGTATTCTGATATTCTTGATGTATTTTTACCATTACCGGTTTACCGAGCTGCCTACAGGCTAGGTCCTGAGCGCGATGTGCTAAAGCGCGTTAAAAAAATGCCAGTGAGACCCTCTGCTAAAACGTTCTTTTTTCAATTACATACTGACACTCTCCCTGTAAAGCCATGGTTACAAAGCAAAGGTCTTTCTGTACCTTGGTCGGTAAACTGCTTAATCTGTAATAAGCCAGAATCAATTGAGCATATTTTTATTGACTGCCATGACGCCGTATTTCTGTGGGACGTCCTACAAAGAACACTTAAAAAAGAATTGCCGATAAGCCCTTTTGGAATCCGGTTTCTTCCACGTGCAGAAACAGGGGAAGCGCCGAGTGATATGCTAATGCTGCTTTGCATGCACAGCGTATGGAAGACGAGAATGGACATCAGACATTGTCATATACAGGCTCACTCAGCAAGACACTATTTTGTTGAGAGCATTATATACACACGCGACTTGTTCAGAGCACTATGTGAACCCCCGGAATGGCTTCCTGTACTAGACCAATTGGCTTCTGTGAAGCCCTTCTAAACATCTTACACTGGCCGAGCTGTGGCTGGTGTTTTTAGGATATGTACATGTCGTGTAATTGATCTTTTTGTTTGCGTTTGTGAAAAGGCAATAAAGAAAAAAAAATAAATAAATAAAAAAAAGGGGGTGGTGCAGTGGTAAGGTGCCGAGTTCGGAATCGTGAGGTCACAAGTTCGAATCCTAGGCATGGACCTTTTTTTTAAATATTTTTTTTACTTTTATATTTTTCTTTTTTTGTACTAACAAATTTACATAGCCTTAAGGAGGTCTCTGTCAATTTTTAATTAACTATTGATCAAAAACTACAGAACTTACTACTACAGGACGTCACACTACAGACGACAGAACTACAGACAACAGAACTACAGGCAGCAAAACTACAGGCAGCAGAACTACAGGCAACCGAACTACAGGAACTACTGGAAAGTTCCGGGCTTGCAGTGATAAAGAAAGGAAACGCATCAAGGCAGATGACGATTATTTTTGTGTGGCAGAAGGGGCAAGCCAAAGGGTGTAAACTGTTCTTAGAGTGCATGCTGGTGAAGTGGCTATGCGTTCAACCGCGAGATGCGCAATCCGCCTGCCGGCACCAAGCTCGCGGGAGGGAAAAAAAAATAGCGTGACGGCAGCTTCATTGAACTGGCCACTTCCACGTGAAAGTAGGGTTGGACAGAACGCCGGCGCTTCGGAAAGCCGCGGGCGTAATGAGGTTAATTGAACAAATCAGTTGTTTCAGTTGTTTCGGTTGTTTCGGTCTTTTGTTGTTTAGTTCAGTTGTTTCGGTTGTTTCGGCCTACATGTTCATTTTCAAATGTATAAGGCTGTAACAGGTCTATTATGGCAATTCCCTTCAACGCTTTGTTATAACCATGTGCGGTAAAATGGGCAAATCCGAGGTTCAATAATAAAATTAGTTTAATTAGTGAATTAGTCTCTTTGGTTTATCTTGCAAATAATGCCCATCTGGGCGAAGACGTTATCTGTATATATATGGTAACGTAACAATGGAGTAAAAATTGTAGTTCTCTCTTTGTAATTATTTGACATAATAACGATGCACGGTTACTGTTCATGTTAACTTTACGCGCACATCTTCAGTGTTAGTATGAATTTGTATTTCTCTATCAAATATTTCTGCCATCACAGCACAGATTTATATACACATAAGCCTTTTTTGTACCCGTTTCTTCTGTTGGCTTGGTTAATTAATACAGGACCGGTGACGTGTGGTCGGCACATTGACGTCCGTGTAGCACTCAATTCGAAACCGCCTCAAGAGGAAGGATAGAATCCACCTGCCGTCGCTGGGCGCTAGGTCGACGTTAAAGTCGACGGTTGGTGGGTACACTATTGCGGTTTAATAAAACTTGGTGCTGGGCTGGTTGGTGATGCATTCTTTAAAACTGGAGGCAGCGCTAAAAAGGACGAACCCACAGTGAAAAGACGACACAACGACGAAGAAACGCGTTTCTTCGTCGTCGTGTTGTCTTTCCACCGTGTGTTCGTCTTTTTTAGCGCTGCCTTCAGATTTAAAGTACTGCGTTTTATTAAAGTGGAGCTGTTAGAACTTCGCTGGGTTTCTCTATACGTGCGCAGCTTCGCCAAGCTGGGGGAGGGAGAACTGAGAGAGAGTGACAGCAGAGTATACAAATAGCATCGCGCAGCATAGCGACGCGGCGAGTGTGGGTGGGACGTAGCCATGGTCGTAACGGGGGAGAACGAGCGACGCGGACGCTAGCGAGCGACGAACGCGTCCCGAGTGCGTGCTCTCTCCTGTGGAGCGCGAGACGGAGGGCTGAGGCAAAGGAGGGGCGTTCTCCGGCGGCTGCTACGGGGCCTCCATGTCCTCCTCGCCTGCCACTCCGTACAGAGTGGAGACAACCGAGGCGTCTACTAGGGCGTTTGCCATGCGAATCGCTCACGCTGTCATCATCATCATCTTCATCAGCCTTTTTTATGTCTACTGCAGAACGAAGGCCTCTCCCGGTGGTCTCCAATTAGCCCAGTCCTGCACCTACTCATTCCAAGTAGCGTCCACAAATTACCTAATTTCATCGCTCCACCTAGTCTTCTGCCGTCCTCGACTGCGTTTCCCTTCTCTTGGTACCCACTCTGTAACCCTGATGGTCCAACGGTTATCTAACCTGCGCATTAAGTGACCTGCTAGCTCCACTTTTTTCTCTTGATGTCAATTAGAATATCGGCGGGTTATACCCGTTCGCTCTCTGATCCAAACCCCTCTTTCTGTCTGTTAACGTTATGCCTAGCAACCTTCGTTCCATCGCTCTTTGCGCGGTCCTTAACTTGTTCTCAAGATCATTTGTCAGTCTCCAAGTTTCAGCCCCATATGTCAGCACTGATAAAATGCACTGATTGTACACCTTCCTTTTCAATGACAATGGTAAGCTTCTAGTCAGGAGCTGCCATATGTGTATGTCTGCCAATGTCTGCCGTATGCGCGGACGCCATAGTAGACGCCTTTGGCGGACGCCGTAGTTGCGAATTCCCGGCGCTCGTGTGTCTTGCGTGCGGTTTAGCATTACTTTACTGGACTTCCCCCAGCTCCACTGGTTTCTCGTGTTTGCGATAGCAGAGCCACGCATGAATTTTTTATACTTTTCGACCCTCCAAGCGGAGCGAAGGGGCGCCGCCATCGTACGTTCTATATATGGCCATGAAGGTCATGCTTCACCCGCCGTGGTTGCTCAGTGGCTATGGTGTTGGGTTGCTGAGCACGAGGTCGCGGGATCGAATCCCGGCCACGGCGGCCGCATTTCGATGGGGGCGAAATGGGAAAACATCCGTGTACTTAGATTTAGGCGCACGTTAATGAACCCCAGGTGGTCGAAATTTCTGGAGTCCTCCACTACGGCGTGCCTCATTATCAGAAAGTGGTTTGGCACGTAAAACACAGTAATTTAATTATTTTAAGGTCATGCGTTATAACATTCCCGCAAAGGTGATAGCATTCAGCACACATTTTTTCATCAGTGTCTAGCCATATACAGCTTCGCTGTGGAAATGTGCTTATCAAATATATGTCAACATGACTACTTGGACATTAAAGCTAAGTGACATCTCACACCCTTTCGCATGTTCGTATGGCATGTTTCCTGGCTCACTCACAGCCAGCCACGACAACGCTTGAACACAGCAACAACCGCAGCTAGGTGCTTTCGAGCGAGGCCATGGCTGGTTGTTCTTTGTGACGGATTTCCACCATATTGCGTCGCAACCCCGTGGCACACCGCAGATGTACGAACTCCTGACTGACCTCCAGCGTGGGGCCGTGTTAGGGTTGGCGTCTGACACCACGTGGTGACAGGTATTTCGCCCGACCTTCTACCAGGATTCGTCGAAATGAGGGTTGACTTCTCCTGCGAGGGTTAACGTCAGGCACCTTGCGCACAAAGCGCCTTCTACGAGGATTCGTCGAAATGAGGGTTGACTTCTCCTGCGAGGGTTAACGTCAGGCACCTTGCGCACAAAGGGCCTTCTACCAGGATTCGTCGAAATGAGGTTTGACTTCTCCTTTTCTTGCTCGGTAATGCAGGAGGAGGGGCCCTCTCTCTGTGCCTGTCACGTGACATCGACGGAAGCAAGATCCCACCCACACTTGTAGAGAGCCTATTTAAGGGGCTCCGAAATGTACTTTTATATGCTTCATGCTTTTCTTATTTTCTTTCAACTACCTTTGAATAAACCATGCAAGTTTCGCACTAGCAAATCGTGTCGCCCTTGCTCGGTCGCCATGGTCTACCGGATGCCTGCAGCCCGCCGACAACGCCACGCTACCCAATAAGTAATGTCGGTCGAGCCTGCCGCTACTTCTCGGCAGCAGTATGATACGCTACCCTGGAGCACGCAACAGCCGCCCTAACACGAAGTGAGAAAAAAAATTAGATGACTGGTTAAAAAACACACTCTTATAAGATGTTGTCTTCGATTTAGATATACATGCAAGGCGACTTGTGTTTATGTTTATGCATATATATATATATATATATATATATATATATAATGTAACAGATACGAAAGGAACGGACAAGAAGGGAAGAAAGGGAAGACGAAGAGAACGAGGAGTGTGAGAGGCCGGGCAGCGCTGCGGTCACGCTACGCCCATCGTCCATCTCCTGTAAATATAACCATTTCGTCACAACTCATCGTAACAGTTGTGGTGGAGGTGCGGGGTATCGATACCCGTACCTCCATATATATATATATATATATATATATATATATATATATATATATATATATATATATATATATATATATATATATATATATATATATATATATATATATATGTGTGTGTATATATATATATATATATATATATATATATATATATATATATCGCTATAGATCCCCGTACCCGCATATATATATATATATATACATATATATATAAATAGTGTGACGGTGTAATCACGGATAAATTATTTCCAATATGAATTTGAGGCTCTCGCAGACACGTCGATTGCGTAGTAATTGCAGTTGATATCAGCTACGCCGCCGTGCTAAAGAAGAAGTGAAGGTATGCAGGGAAGCGGAATGAAGTGGTAAATGCGATTATACCTCGCTGCTTTTGTAGAACAACCAGCAAATTGACAAGCAAATCGATAAAGGAAGAAATGTTTCATGACGCTAAGCTTCAGTGTGGTGCTTAGCGTCTTCCCCTCCTTTATTTCCCTATAAAAGACCCGCCGTTGCAGTCCAGTGGCTATGGCGTTGTGTGGTTGAGCTCAAGGTCGCGCGTTCGACTCCGACAGCAGCGGCTGCTTATGGATGGAAGCGATATATATCGCTTCCATCCATAATGCCAATGCCAAAAAAAAGGGAAGGGAAGCAATGGGAATGGAAGGGAAGCAAAAGGGAACGGAAGCAACGCCATAATGCCGGAGATGCCAAAAAAAGGGAAGAAAAGTTCGCGTAGTACTTAGATTCAGGTACACGTCAAGAAACCTCAGGTGTTCCAAATTAGTTCGGAATCTTCACCTACCGCATGCCCGACAATCAAATCGTGGTTTCTGCCACATAAAACACCAAAATTTATTTAATGATTTCTAAATAACTACTTTCCTCGCAGTCAATATGTATTGCGGTGTGTAACAATGACACTGTGGGTGAGAAGAACAGCGCCAGACTGCGAGGCCACTGCTTGCTGCTACGCGTTGGTGCCGTTTTTTTTCCGTCACAGAGCGCTCGAGTCAGGCGTAAGTCGCCGGAAGGGGCCTCCTGGCAGCTGCTGTACCACCTTAACACACCGCGGTCATTTTTTTTTCTTTATGATCATAGTAACAGAGATTAAGGGCCAAACAATGAAATCTTCCTTACCACAGTAAGGAAGCCTTCGTTGCGGTGAGGCCACCTTATGTCACTCTGAAAGCTTTCTTACTGAGGGGCCCTCGGTGAAGGCTTCCTGGGTGCTTCCTCAGCGTAAGGGACTGTCGACCGGCGCTATTCTCCGTCCACGAACCTCTACCTCCCTTTTTACCTGTACTCCTTGCGTCTCGATTTCGCAGTCACCGGAGATGCCGCCGTGCCTAGCGCAACCTTTCCGGCTGCGGTCGGTACAGAGATTTGGTGCTGCTTTGAGTCAGGAAGAAAGAGAGCACATGTCAATTCAAAACGAAGTGAAGTCAGTGGAGAATAAAAGGGTCTATGCGTCTATTCACTTGTGCGTGGTGTTTTCAAAGATACTATTACGTGCTCCCACGTACGCCATTTTCACACTGAAAAGTGCAAACGAAATTCGGTGAAAAGGAAACGTGCACTCACGCTGTTTTCTTGCACAGCTGAAGTGAAGCAATGACTATTTTATTGGATTTTTTTTTTGCCCGTCTGCGCTTTAACAAAAGGCGCGTTCCAGGCGGAAACTGCTCACCTCGTAAGCGCTATGCATGGCACGCTGCAAGACTTCGTTCCAGGTGAGCCGCATATTGAACGCTACGAGCATTGACGACGCCAAATGGAATGCCAACAACGCTGCTGTTGCAAATGCCAGTCGCGTACCTCGCCCGCTCTATATGGTCGACGAAGTGCTGGCGCCCACAAACATTTTTTTCCTGCTGCAGAATAGGGCGAGGTGTTGCGTACCTCACTAACGTGTTCTTTTTTCTCTCTTGCTTTTTTCTCACTCCATTCATTTCTCCCGTTTCACTGTTTCTCTAAATCATGCAATGGTCTTGATGGCACGTTTTCTGCATGAACATTTTCTTCGTCAAGTACGCGAAAAGCAGGTGAGTTACTTTTTTTCCCCGGAATTTTGTCCTTTAAGCGCTCTCGGAAGAGGCTATTTTGAGCAATAAATACCAGTGAGGCGCTATTCTGCCAGTTTGGCATGTTTCATCCACTCTTTCGTGATCCACTCTCTACATATCTCTCAAGGCATATGTAGGTGGGAAATAAATTAAGAAAGAATGACATCAAATACACAAATACAGTCATGCGTGATTTTCGTACTGCAGCTGTGCCGGTGAGTATTTGTTTTCCGTTATCGAACGGCTGTTTCCCTAGAACAGGAGGCTTGAATTTGGCCCCCGTGAGCATCTTGTTCCTTTTATCGCTTCGTCTAACCTGTTCATTACGCCCACTTTCTCCGCACGCCCTTATTTCGTGAGGTCGTCCACTCTTGTCAATATTGTCACATGCCCAACTGGTCAATGTAATTGGAAGAAAAAGACGTGCGAGCGAATTGGGAGAAGAAAAAGTAGACGAAGCGAGAGAAGTAGGAAGATGGCCGCTAGTGCGGCTAGGCCAGTCTGGTGCCCCTGTAAAAACAGAGAGACAGAGATTTATAATGGGAGAAAAGCCATGAGGTCTGCCTGAATAGTACGTTCTATCTGCCGCTCAGCCTTAAGGAAGGGGAAAATGGTAACAAAATGAAAAGGAGAAAGTGAAGATGGTGATGATAAGAAAAGAAAAGACATGAATAAAATGCAACATTTAGACCAGAAACACTTATTACAGTCTTATATTCAGTTCTACATCTCTCAAGAAAGCTACAATGGCCTTCATATATACACAAGGCATATTTTGCCCATAGGCCTAAATGCAGGCCTTCAGAAAGTAGCTGGTTATCGATGTTTGCCAAATATTCATGCATTGATGGTCCTTCTGGCAAGTACAAAGGGCGTACAAAAAGCGCATGGTCTATAGTCTCTGGCACAAGGCAATTTTCACAGTCTAGGCTGTCCAAGTTGCCACTATCACGGCACGCGCAAAGTCGTGTTGCGCAAAGGTGATTCCTTCTAAGTCTGTATTGAAGGCTTGCGTGGCTTCTTTGGATTTTACACGGTGTCCTAGCTGAATCGAAGCTAGAGATCAAGTGAACGAATGCGGTGATGACGGCGTTCTGGCTGAGGCGCAGTAAGTTGCACATGATGTCGGTCAGCATAGCGTTGCCATTGGACCTCGTAAATGGGACTGAAATGGAATATGAATGGTCAAGAGCAAGCTCTGCCTCTGCGCCGGCGAGCTCATTTCCATCAACACCACCGTGTCCAGGAACCCACTGAAATAACATACAGTACCGATTTCGCAAGACAGGCTCGTTAAGGTCTACCACTTCGTGAGCAAGTATGCTATAAGGTCCTCGTCGAAGCAGTGAGTCAATAATATGTAATACTGGTGTATCTTTAAAACAAAGTCCTTGTTTGAAGCATTTCCTGGGAGGTGTTCCTGGGAGTCGCCTTTGATAGGCAGGGGAAAAACTCAACACGAGCAATACGATAGGCTAAAATGAAATCGACGAGTTCCAAATTTAACACATGGCTGATATTTCTTATCCAAAGGACTGCAGCTGATGAATGTACACTGTCAATAAGACTCCGTGAGCCTAATTGCTTGTAACGTCAGCTTATAAAAGAAAGCTACAAGGGCTGTGTGGACGATTTACCTAAAAAGACTTAAAATAACCACTGTATTACGGAGTCATTGTGTACGATACTCCTACCCTTTTTCTGCCACGCATTATCACCTTTCATTATTCTTTCCTCTTTCCCCTGTACACCTAGCAGCAAGCCATAACATAGTATATCAGGCCACCTGTCTGCCTTTCCTGTATTAAATAACCTCATCTCTCTCTCTCTCTACATGTGTTTGCTTGGAATGACGCAAGACGCCGATATAAAGCAAATACCTTTTTATCGTAACATAATCTTCAAGTTATACCGATTTTAAGGCGCCAAAGGACAACACAAAGCATGTAGGAGAGGACAGGCCACACGCCTGACAGCACACAAGAGAGGACAACGGGACGGACACACTCTGTCCCATTGTCCTCTCCTGTGTGCTGTGTGTTGTGCTTTGGCGCCTTAACATAGTTGTAATGAATTGATACCAACTTGCCCAACAAGAAGTTCTCTTAAACGGAAACGCCGGCGTTTTTTAACCATATTGGGATATTGTCATATTCGAATAGTATTGACGGCCCTGTCACCTGCAGGGTGGTTCAATTTGCTTAGAACTTCATCATTAATTTTAAATAACCAATAAACGAGATGCCATAACCGAAACGGGTAGCTGTTTCTTGTGACGTTACGATGACTTAATGACGTCAGGTCCTATATTATCATAACGTAAACACGCAGTACACGTGTCGCTTACACCAAAGAAGCGAAGCTGATGATGTCTCCTGACGACTTAGGGAGCTTTTACAGAGTTTTCGAACTAGACAGCGCCAATGTAAGCGACGTTTTCAGCGAGAGTGGGGTGTAGACTGACGTCGCAAACACAGGGTGGCCAGTAGAAAGTCATGAGTCCGGTCTGGTGCTTCGCGGGGTCGGGAGGCTCTATCGAATCCGCTCTGCAGGAGGCAGTCGAAACCGCCGAGTCCTACCTAGACCAGACGGGCCTCAAGTGCTCCTCCACCAAATCGGAGCTGTTTTTGTACTGCCCAAAACGACAAGGCAAAAGGCCTAAGAGACGGAAACCATCGACCGAGCGCACCGTCCGCACCAGAGACGGTCGCTCAATGCCCAGGGTCGACTCCATCCGAGTGCTGGGAATGATTATCGAGGCGGGCGGATCAAACATCCAAACGGTCAACAAGCTGACGATAAAGACGGACAACGCAATACGAGTCGTACGCAGAGTGGCTAACCATCACCACGGCCTCAAAGAAGACAATCTGCTGCGTCTCGTACACGCGTTCATCCTATGTTATTTTACATACAGCGGAAAATACCGGAGCGTGACAAGCTCAATACACTCATCCGAAAGGTAGTGAAGTGGGCCCTTGGGCTTCCTATCACCACGCCGACGTATAGAGTCCTCGAATTCGGGGCGCACGATATGCTCGAAGAGATCGCTGAGGCTCAGGAGAGAGCGCAGATGATACGACTGATGATGACGAAGACCGGCCGTCACATCTTGCGCGAGCTCGGGTCCTTCCCACCGAACACCCAGGTTCCACCAGTGTTTACGCCGGTCCCCCGCGAGCTCTGTGCCCTGATCACGATCGCACCCATTCCGCGAAACGTACATCCCGGGGCGCTATAACGTAAAAGTATTGCAAACTTTTCTATTCCAATTCTGCTATCAGCCCTCCACGACTGGCCAAAAGCTTTTTTCGACCACCCCCACTTCACCTGTCTATCAGGCGACATCACGAAAACCGCGATACCTCCCCATCTGATATGATGTGTACACACTGATTATGCATGATTTGACAGAAAAAAGAAAAACCTTTATTTCTGATTCGGTTCGCTCGGTCAAACGCAGGGCCCCTCCCCTGACGGAGGAGGGAAACCCGGTGGAACCCGAGTCCAGTAGCGTCCTATTGGGAATTAAGCAGTCGATTAGCTCATTGCAGCTAATGGTCCAGCAACTAGCGGAGAGCATGGTAGCGCTCGCGGCAAGAGTGACGCGTATCGAAGCACACGTGGCGCCTGTGGGTGCTAAACAAATCCAAGGCATCAATCATGGCGACCAACTCAACTAGAGAGCTGTTAGTGTGGCAGTGGAATTGCGCTAGCTTCAAAAAGCGCAAGGCTCCGCTGCTACAGTTCGTTGCCTCACAGGCGGACAAACCGCACGTCATAATATTACAAGAAACTTTGGGTAGCGAGGTGTCCCTGCCCGGCTACCGGGTCGCCTCGTCGAAATTCGAACAGGGTAAGCGCGGAGTGGCGACCCTCGTCGCGAACAAATGCTCTTTCCAGGAACGAGATTTGAAATTAGGCAACGCGAAAGCGGAGGTAACCGTGATCGAACTCATACCGAACAGTTGGCTGAAAAACAGCGTATTCGTAGTGAACGTGTATAGCCCGCCCTCTGACCACAGACAGTCGTTCACATCGATAATAACGAAGGCGGCCTCGATGGCCAGGGGGGCCCCACTCATAGTGGCAGGAGATTTTAACGCGCCCCACGGAGCATGGGGTTACGCAAGGCCAGTGCCTAAGGGAGAGCGGCTATTGGTGGCAGTCACTACGTGCTCGCTAGAGCTGGTGACGGACCCCCGCTATCCGACTCGACTAGGCACGTCGGTGGCGCGGGACACGACGCCCGACCTGACCTTCGTCAAGAACGTGCGAGGGGCCGAGTGGCGCAACCTGCACGAGAACCTCGGCAGCGACCACTACATACTGGCGGTCACGATCCCCATCAGGGCGCCACCACCGAGAGAATTTAAGGTCACCGACTGGGACGCCTTCCGCAAAATAAGGAAGGAAGACACAAACGAATACGCAGATCTAGACAGTCTTTTTAGAAGGCTCAAAGAGGGCGTTAACACCGCGACGAAGGTTGTCCAAACTGAACTGAACGTGGAAAGGATGGACGCGAGATTGGCACACCTATTAGAGGCAAAGAATTCCATCACGGCCAGGTGGAAAACGCAAAGACTGAATCGCAGACTACGAAAGAAAGTAGCGGCACTAAACCGGGAAATCGAAGCGCACTCGATCGAGCTTTCCAAGCAACAGTGGAACGAGGTGTGCGCGTCAGTAGACGGACAAATGAGAACCGGGCGCAAATGGAACCTCCTAAAGCAACTGTTAGACGACAAACAATCCAAAGGAAGTCAGAGATTGGCAATCGATAGGATTTTACAAAAGCAAAAGGAGCAGGGCAAAACGGAAAGCGAGTTCCTAAAGGAGCTGGCGGAGACGTATCTGCCACTGGGCCCGTCAGGCGACGGCGACTATCCACAATACGCCGGGGCAGAGGTCGAAGAACTCGACGCGCCTTTCACGGAATCAGAAATTTGGGATGCCTTACAAGGCCTCAACGGACGCTCCGCTACAGGCCCGGACGGGGTCTCGAACAAACTGTTGAGGAACCTAGACGAAAGGTCGGTCGAGAAGCTCACCGAAGAAATCAACAGAGTGTGGGAAACGGGAGAAGTACCAGAGGTGTGGAAAGAGGCCTCGGTCATACTTATACCGAAACCCGGTAAACCACTTGCGGCGGAGAACATGCGGCCAATATCGCTCACCTCGTGCGTAGGCAAGACGGCCGAACATGCCATACATAACCGAGTATCCCGGTACATAGAGAGAGAGGGCCTCTTCCCACATAACATGGAGGGCTTCAGACCGGGCCTCTCCACACAGGACGTAATGTTGCTACTCAAAAAGCATATAATTGACGGCATGACCAGAGACACCAGGGGCATACTGGCCCTGGACCTAACGAAAGCGTTCGACACGGTCAAACACAGATTTCTAATGGAAACGATCTCGATGATGGGGCTCGGCCGGAAATTCCACTCTTACATAGGCTCCTTCCTCAGAGACAGGAAAGCCACGATCAAAATTGGACAGGCCACGTCCGATTGGTACACGCTGGGCGCGAGGGGCACCCCACAAGGGGCGGTGCTCTCCCCACTATTATTCAATCTGGCAATGAAAGGGCTCTCTAACCGGCTGAAGAGAGTGACCAACGTCCATCACGCCCTGTACGCAGACGGCATTACGGTGTAGTGCCCGGGAGGGTCCGACGCAGAAGTCGAGCAGGCTCTTCAAGAGGCGCTGGACACAACGGAAGAGTACCTGAAGGAAACGGGACTCCGTCTGTCACCCAACAAATCGGAACTGTTGCTGTACAGGCCCTCAAAACAAGGCATGAGGAATTTGACGCCGATCGATCAAATACCGATCAAATTACATACGAATGCCGGTCAGCCGATTCCCAGAGTGGACACTATACGAATCCTGGGGCTGCTAATTGAGGCGAAAGGTGGTAACACACAAACTGTCATGAAACTAACGTCCAAAACGGAGAACATGCTCCGGCTGATCCTCAGGGTGACGAACCGCAGAGGAGGGCTCAGCGAGAGCAGTCTCATCAGACTTTACCACGCCTTCCTCATGAGTCACGTCAATTACGTAGCCTCGGCGCTAAAATGGACCAAGAGAGACGCGGCCAAAATAGAGACACTGATGCGCAAGAGCGTCAAAAGGGTGCTAGGTCTTCCGATCACTACAAGCACGGAGCAGCTCGATCGGTTAGGGGTCCACAATTCACTATCAGAAATCATCGAAGCGCAGACCAAGGCACAGGTCGTGCGGCTGTCGACCACCAGGGCCGGCAGGCGCATCCTAGAAGAAGCAGGGATAAATGCCGAGGCAGAGTGCAACGCACACAAGATTGCGCTCAGCGCGGCGGTAAGGGGCACTTTCAAGGTAGAACCGCTTCCGAGAAACGTCCACCCGCAATTCAACGAGGGGCGCCGAAAGGCGAGGGCCCGAGCACTGCTGAAATCGACCGCCAACTGCCCGGGCCTGGCGGCATTTGTAGACGCGGCCCAGTATGGGCGCAGCGACCGGTACGCGGCCGTCTCGGTACGCTGGGATGGCACAATAATTAACGCAGCATCGGTCAAGGGGGTAACGTCCGAAGTGGCCGAACAGGTGACAATAGCCATGGCAATGAGAGACCCCGAACGTCCTTACGTCTACACAGATTCGCGATCGGCGGCAAGAGCATTCGCCTCGGGCTCGATATCCCGGGAAGCGGCGGCCGTCCTCGGCAGCGAGGGATCCGCGGGTCAGCACCTCGTCAAATGGTTTCCAGCCCACATGGGGGCCGACGTGCACCCCGAATTTCCCAACGCCAACGAGCTGGCGCACGGACGCGCGCGAGGACTCACGCACCGCGGCGATCGTGGCGAGCGAGGTGGCGGGGAGGGAGGGGAGCACCGAGACCCGCTGCTCACCTTCAACGAAATAACAACACACTATCAGCTGTCGAGGAGGACCTTCCCACTCCCCCACGCTAAACTCACTAGACCACAGTCATCGATATTCAGAATGCTTCAGACAGGGTCGTTCCCCTCGAGAGGCAGACTGAGCCGTTATTCGCCAGAAGTAGAGCCGCAATGTCCGGATTGTGGCGAATCTTACTGCTCGCTAGCGCACATGCTTTGGCAATGCTCCGCGTTAAGCGGCACCGTGTTCACTAAAGAAGAAGACTGGGTGGGCGCCCTGCAAAGCGACGACCACCAGACCCAGCTCCGGGCCGTCCAGAGGGCTCACGAAAGGGCGGAGGCTCACGGGCTTCCCGTCCCAACGTGGGTGCGGCCCGCGACCCCTGCCGCCCACTAAACCAAGAGTGGGTGGGGAGGGGTTCCTCAGGACACATTAAAGTTATTTCCTCCTCCTCTGATTCGACCCCTTTTCGCCATTAGCCCTCGGCTATTGGTAAAAAATTTTCGGGCTGCACCCACTTCACCTGCCTGTCACTCGACGTCACAAAACCGCAAGTACTCACCGCGTCAAAGTGACGTACGTGTACGCGATAAAGATGCATTAATATGCCGAACAAAGCTGAATTTTCTTCGGAATAGCCACAGGCTGACCCGTTCCGAAAGGAATAAAAGATGGCTGCCACCGATCACTCAGACGCTGGCTACTCGCACCTGCCGGAGAGGATGGGTGTATTTGCGTGTAATAAAGTTTCTTGCGTGGCCGCGTAACGTTTTCGAGCACTTTCGGCACGTTTACCCCCTCATTCTGCCAACTCTTCTTTGCTGAGGAGTCTTTGCTTCTTTGCTGAGTTAGCGTCATTCTTGAGCTTCCGTTGCATGGCGCCGCGATTTTCGACCAGCCAACGCAAGCTAAGTAAGGGAAAGCCGACCAATCGTAGACGCCGGCACCACCCTCTTCATCCGGTTATCGACTTTCAGTGCAGGGACTCAGCCCCATCGAATCCCTCTCCACATGAGCGTTCTCCTCGCCTCTTGTCAGCCAATTAAATACGACCTGCGGCTCAGCGTAGGCAATGTTATTCGTTTTTAAAGCAAACAACAGTGACCTCCTATGAACGAGGAGAGCGTTTGATTGGTTTGTTCAGACAACCCTACGGGTGACCGCCCGGTGCTTGCGTTGGTGGTTACGTAAATTTGGGGTGCGATCTTGTACGCGTTCCAAAATAGAACGGAGGCGGTCCGTTCCATCGAGCCGCACACAGTTGGTCAGTTTGAACGGTGACGAACGCCATGACGTCAATCGTGAAATGATATCTGCTGTCAATCATTCCATGTTGTCTGCTATCGGACGAACGCAGTGGAACGGACCGCCAGTTTCACGACGGAAAGAACGGACCGCCTCCGTTCGACTTTGGAACGCGTACAAGATCGCACCCTTGACGTTAGGAGATTGGAATAGAAACATATTGGAATAGTTTCACGTTATAGGGCCCCCGAACACAATCGAGGCAGGTGCCTAGCCCGGGCCACCGCATTCCTCAAACGCATAAACAAGAAAGCGGACGACGTCGCTTTCGTGGACACCGCCGTCTACCGATGCAACCGAGCGTTCGCCGCGGTAGTGGTCTCGTCCTCGCAACGGAGTTTAAACGCCGCCACGGTACACACACGTGATCCCGAGGTGGCGGAGCAAGTGGCTATAGCCCTGGCAATCCTTGACGACAAGAGCAAGACAATATTCAATGACTCGAAATCGCCCATAAGAGCGTTGGAGAGCGGTGTCGTCTCCGACCAGGCATTGAGCGTCCTCCGTGGCGCTGATCCGAGCACCCTCAAACATCACACCATCATCTGGTTTCCCGCCCACCTGGGTAGCATCCCGGGAGCCCCTCCCAACCTAAACGAGACAGCCCACGACGCTGCGCGCGCGCTTAGCGACCGCGCCGTCACACCCGAGCAACCACGTCTCGATGAGTTGGAGGCGAACAGGGACGCCCCAGTAATATATAATGAAATCACCAAAGACTTCTACTTGGGACGACGTCTCTATCCACCCCCGCACCCCAAACTGACAGGCCGCAGGTGCTAACGCTACGCTTGTTACAGACACATACTTATCCAAACCCCGCCGCCTTACACATCATCTACCCGGACGTCTACCCCAACGATGCGTGTCCCTCGTGCGGGGTCACGGTAACACTCGCACACGTGGTCTGGGAGTGCAGAAACGCTCCGCCCGACTCTACCTCCGACAAGTGGGAGAAGACCCTAAAAAGCCCGCTCCTACAAGACCAGCAATGGGCCGTCCAGCAGGCTCGCGCAGCGGCCGCCAGGTACTCCCTGTCGGTCCCTGCGTGGGAGACGCCCACTGCGTGCTGACGTGTGTCCTGCAGGACTTTTATTAAAGTTTTTCCAATCCAATCGAATCCGGAACGCAACCAATCTTTAAAATTCATTTTCAGGAAAACTAAATGACTTGCAGCTATATAGTTTGCCACAAATAATCAGAATGCAAAAGAACATATACGCAAAATTTTAGTAACATCAGTGGATATCGAGAACTTGCCGGAGTTACCCTTTAAGCCATAATATAAAAAAGGTAATCGCGCGTGTCAGATAGCACATTTTTGTTCCTTGAGTTGAATTACCCAGTGAAATATGAAGATCACTTACTTGCTTGCTGCTACTGTTTAATACACGCACGCAGTAAGGACGATTACTTGGACGATAAAATGAAATGCATGACTGACTAACTAAAACTGGCCTAAATAATTTTATCGAATAATTCAGGTCATTTATTGCAATGCACTGACCGCAGCGAGCAAGTTCTTCTCAAGGCACGTCCACTTCTCAAGGCGCGCCACAACCAGTGGGCTGTTGCAGCGGGCAAATATTAAAAAGTCTATATTGCATATAGCTCCACACTAGGGGATAATTCCTAATCAGCGGAACTATTTTGACAGCGGATAGGTGACCCGTTCTCTGTTCTTCGGTCGTTTCGTGCGAGTGCGTTTTCTGGCGACCAAAGATTCCTTCAAATTATGCTGTTCACTTCATTTTAGTTGCTTTTTCGTTCGATTTCGCGAACCACGTCGGTTGCATGCTGGACACATGGCGAGATCCATACGACCTCGTTGCATCTGAACTGAAAGAGATAGAAATAAAAAAAAAGGATCGAATTGGCGTGCCTTTGTTTCCTGTACTGTAGAGATATACTAAGTAAACTGACCGAATCGTGTGCGCCGTCTTTGGCAACGTACCGATCGATCGCGTAACCGCTCAATGCGAATCGTCTTTGTCGAACAACGGAATGAAAATCCGGGCCCATTACTCACTACAAAGATACGTCTCTTCAGTCTAGCAGTGCCATCTGTTCTGTATTCACAAAGAAGTTAGACGGTAATAATCGGAAGTCGGCATCATTTCTTCATACGAAAAAAAAATAACGTGTTGATATATGGTCCTGCATGCCAAAATCTCTCGGTAGAAGCTTTCGAAGGTGGTGCGCAAGTAATCTCCGAATGCCTCACTTGCTATTGAGCGCTATTGAAATAAACACAAGTGAAGAAGTTTGGAACTACAGCTCCACTACTCAGGCTGTTATATGAAATGCAACGAAATTCTGCACTGCTCCTGTGCACAACAACACACACAAATCCATCGCCAGAAAGATGGGCCCGAGAAAGTAGCAGGAAGACAGCCCCTGGTTAGTCTTATGGCTGATACAGCTACTCGTGTTCCATGTTCACCTCAGTCGCTGTGTATTTGCCCCACAGCAGGGCACCTCGAGCGCATTGTCGTCCCGCGGCGTCTGAATACCTTATTGCATATTGACCAACGCACGCAACTGACTGTGATGGCTACAATAGGCACAAACATAAGTTTGCGCAGCCGTCCAAGTCTACAAGTCTTATTTATTTATTTATTTATTTATTTATTTATTTACTTATTTATGTTTTGCAGGAAGAACCAGAAGCTCACAAAACGCACGCAACCCGAGGGATTCCCATCAGAATCAAATTAACGCAACAAAAGAAGAACACTATCTGGCATGTGCTGTGAAGTTTCCTATCAAGAAGCAGCGATTAACTCTATATTTAGTAAAGCAATGAACTGGGCTAGTTGGTGGACGTTCATAATTATATTGCGCGTAGTGTTACACTGACGAACATAAAGGACAAGACGCGGACGTACGTAGCGCTACGTACGTCAGCGTCTTGTCCCTTATGTTCGTCAGTGTAACACTAAGGGCAATATAATCATGAACGTCTACATATATGGCAGACGTCGCTCCTGCGAAAAGCAAGTACAATTCATTATAAGAACAGTTCAAATTGTGTCTTGTGCCATAAAAGACTGTGACGAATGAAGCGTAAACATTTCCTGCTGCGGAACACGCCTAGAAAATTTAGTTTTTTGTTAGCAGATTTTATGTTTCATAAGTTTCCGTCATATTCGCGTGTAGCCAAATCGAGCCATTCTGCCACTAAAGCTAGATTATGAGAAGAGGTGAACATCACTTGCCCTACTGTGAACATCACAGTAGGGCAGATTTTGGAAAATCACAATATTCTGTGAATCACTTTTCCAATTATTTGTCTTACGGTAGGCTTTTCAGTTGCTTAGCTTAAGAGGAGCAGTAATATTGGGGGAAATCCTGGGAGTAGAGCTAGTTTGGAAATATCCCCTACCTGCAATATTAATTGGAGTTCTACGAATACATTTCCCCATGAGGCTTCTTGGCGCACTGTGGGAGAAAACTACGGAGAATGATATTGCATTTTTTCCCCACATATTGAAGACATACCTCTTAACTACAGCTAGCATCGACGTTAATAATATATCAGCAAGCCTTGAGCACTACTGTTCGGCTTATGGATTACGGAATTGCCGCATGTGTCCTTAAGTTGTTAGTGAAAAGCTACATTACTGAACTTCATCATTGCCTCCTAGGTCTGATTCGTCGAGGAAAAGAAAAAAAAACACAAGCCGTATATAAGCATTCGCGTCTTATTTTTTGCCCTGTGCGACGCTTCAAGGCACTATTCAGGCATGTTCTACTGCAATACACTGCAAACATGCCTTATGCTGCGTAATACATCACTTTCAAAACCCAATCGCGGCGTGGTGACACAGTAGCTGAGCGTTGTAATGCTGCGTACAAAATCGTGGGCTCGGTTCCCGGTTGCGGTAGCGCTTTTAAATGGAGCAAGAAAAAAGGACAAATGCATGCATGCACTTAGATTAGGTGCACGTTAATGAACACCGGGCCTCAATTTATTTCAGATCCCACCCCCCTAAGGTTCCTCTCACGGTCACAGGACCGCAGTTTTTTTTTTTTTAATATAAACCCCGCAGATCGATAGCTTTCAAAGCCATGCCGTGTTATACTGAAATCCGCTGGCACGTTGAGTCAACGAAGAACGCTCTCGAAAATGGCAGTTAGGGCTTTTCAGAAGGACTGCATCGCCGAGCGAGCTGCTCGTCTTCTTAGCGTCTCGAGTCCGTATGCTCTCACGCATCATTCGATTCACTAGTTTCCCGCTCACGTAGGGTCGGTGGGGAGTGCTCCACCAAACCTCAATGACTCTGCTCACAAGGTTGTGCGCGACCTCCCCGACCGCGCTTCCTCTGTAAGAGCCGCAGATTACCCTCCCCCCTACGGCCATACGGACGCTCCTGCTACTCACAACGAGCTTACGAAATTCTTCTACATGTCTAGAAGGGTCTTTCCACCCCCTCACCCCAAGTTGAAAAGGGCGCAAGCCCCTTCTCTTAGACTGTTAAAGACCGGAACACATTCGTGTCTGGACGTTCTGCACGAAGTTTACCCCGACGTACATCGCGACGACGCCTGCCTGTCCTGCGGACAGACCTCCACTCTAGCACACATGCTCTGGGAGTGTGGGTCGAGAATCGAGATACCCTCAGTTTAGCAAGGAGGAGTGCGACTCGCTTCTGCGTAGCCCCACTCTACGCAAGTAAATTCTGGCGTTCCGGTGTGCCCGCGAGCGGGCCAATGGGCTAGACCTACCGGTCCCGATGTGGGACTAGCCGGGTGCGCGGCGAGGACCTCCAATAAAGTTATTTCACTCCCTCGCTCAGACACACTTGCCTATTCATACAGGTAGCAGCACGCGCATCGATTGGCGACTACGTTGTCAGCACATATCTGTCTGCCATCGTGATTTGTACTCGAATAACCTCGGGCACGCCGGTCTGCTGCTACTGTCTCTTCTTCAGCGCTATGCGCATGCGTCATTCCTCCTCCGCTGACGCTCCATTCGTCGTCGAACCAGTATCGGTCGTGGATTCTTATGGACATTGTTTGCTTCGCCTGGTGTACCCTCTTCTCTCTAAAAATAATGACGACAGCTACTTTCAGAACGCCCCTCGTAAAACACTAATTTCCGTATACTGAGTAGTTACAGTTACCATCTTCAAGCAGTTTACGACAGTCTCCTATGGAGCCCCTCCTCGAGCTTGCGCTTTCACTGTGCTGCGTGTGCCGTGCAGGCCTGTGACTTTCATTGCTCCATTCCGGCGCTAACATATCTGTTATTTGTTTTGAATTACTTGAAAATGCAACTCTGAAGTCGTTCTTAAGGTCGATTGGCTGACGGAAATTTTAAATGGTAATATCACCTCTAGTGTCTGAATTATTATTCGCATCTGGTGTATGAAATATTTGAAGTAAGGCACCTCTTATACAACATGAATACAGCGCGACTGATTATAACATCGCAATTGCTAGTAAAGAAAGTCTCAAAAGATTTATGCACCAAATTTTGAAGAAAACAAAAGCATTAAAGTTGGATCGCCTTAGCACTACAGTCAACTTATGTAGGAATGAAGAGGAATCATTATGCAGCTCGAGCCCGAAACAAAGTTTTTCTTAAAGTGAATCACATTGGTTATGCGGGGGCAAGAGCTCCCTTATTCTAGTATGTAGCCTGTTTTAGTATACTCTTACTGAGGTGATCATTTTAGCGCATGTGATGAGATCGCAATGGTAATTTTATACGGATCAAGTATAACTAACTCGCCCCGTTTTGTTTTGTTTTCACATGAGATTTTCCTTTGATGTCCGCACAAGGGGGATTCTCTTTTCGGTGCGCGCCGCCACTTCACTCTTAAAATTATATTGAACCGAGTTCTCACTAGGATTGAACACTGGAAGACACGTGTAAAACGTGCTGCCACCATTGAGAAGAGGTCCATGAAACGTTGACTCCCCAGGAGCCCCCAATAATGCCGCAGTATAACTTGCGGCAGTAGCTGCCTCTCAGCACCGTTAAAAGCGTGTTACCCGACTGAAAGACCTTTCATCCTATAAAAGCGCACGCATATGTGGACACAAGCATAAAAAAACTTGAATGCATTCGCAGCAGCACAGCCCAGAATATTTTGTAAAAAGAAAAAAAAAGAAGACAGCTGTCTTATAGCTAATTTAACTGTGCTTTTGTGTAAGGAAGCGAGACCGCACTGTGGTAAGGGCGTTAGCGTAACTTCGAGGGAGACCGCTGTACCCTGAAATCGGACCGACTGTAAGCATGATGCACACGGGGCAAAATCATCCCTCTTACTTGTACAGCAGGCTCGTGTGTAGTATGAGCTAACTTTTCCGGTATAGAACAGCATGTATACCTGTTAATGAGGATGACCCAGGCAGGACTTCTTTCCCGAGGTTATATCAATTGACATAACGGCCAAAAACTCTAATGTACGTGCAGCAATAGGAAAGCGTAAAACTGGTCAACGCTATGTTAACGAAGCTGTGGAGGAGCTTTAGGAATTAACGGTTATCGGTGAGGCGCCTGGAGAACCATGAAACAATATATAGATCCCTTAGGTATTCGATTCTATAAGTGTAAAATAATCTGTGTGTTACGTGTGAGCAGATCGAAGTGCTATAGGTGCAAATTGCAGTCTTCACATGTAGCAAATTACCCTCAGGTAGTACTTAAGAGGAAGCTTTAGCTCGAGCCCAACTACGATGCAGCTTATTAAAATACATGCGAAAAGCTGAAACGGTTTTCTGAGATAACATCTGGAGCGATTTGAATGAAACTTGTTGCATTTGAGGGATGAAGTTAACTTCTAGTGACTGTTGGAAGCGGGTTTCCGAGTTAGCGCTTGAAGTCATCAAAAGGAATTTTCAGAAATTGTAAGTTTGAAAAATATAGAAGCCCAATGTTTACAAATTCGTAGAACTGCACCAAAAACCGATACCCTAGTTTTGCAAATTGCAGCCATCACACCACCCAAAGCGGAGAAATATGATATGTCAATTTATATCTTGCGGGAATTCGTTACACTGTTTAAACGGGTTTTGCAAAATTATTTCTCACAAATTATTGGTCTACTTGAGAGCCATGCATACCATATCAAATTTGCCCGTTTTAGATGTACCATTAGGTGCCGTTTACAGAATTGTGATATCATTTCTTAATTGCCGAGTTACAGAGTGGTAAACGTGATAGTTTCGTTTTCTGAAAATATGATTTTTTAACAGCCTGTTCATGATGGTTGTGCAGGCTGTTACAAAATTGCAATTCGTTATTCGACCCCTAAGAAGGATGTGGTCCGACCATTTAGGCGTGCCTGAATCTCTCCATGTCGGAAAACCAAACATTAAACGCGTGAAATAAAAAAAAATTATGGCTCTGCCGTAATTGAGATTAGATATGTAAGCACGAAATGGCTGCCGGGAATGCAGATTGGCTGGAGATGGCACTCGCCACTATGTTAAAATGGCCATAGTGCATCTTCGCAACGGCACACCTCAACAAACCACACCCCAGCACACGAACCTGTTTTAGACTGAGCCTCACTGCAAGTGTCGTCTCGGCCAAACAGCTAGCTGTGGCGCGCAGGGCGCTGCCGGCTTGGTCAAGCAGCGTGGCGCCATCTCTCGAGGTGGCGCAAAATCCGAGCTGCAGAACTCATGGACAGCTGGCGTTGAACTGGCAATGCTATCTCAGCGCCAACAAATTGCAATCAAGTATATGGTGCCCTGCATCTGCCTTTTTAATGTCGCTATAGAAAATGACAAGACTTCAGCGTACTAGCAGTTACAGCATGAGTGATATTGGGACCAAACATTAGGACGAACTCAAAAGCATTATTTTTGTAACTTGTCTGGGCAGTAGGGGGAGTGTTAACAAGCGCCACCACTCACAAACCTTGGCTGCAGATGTGGAATATCCTTCCTGCCGCAGGCGTCATCACGAGTACGTGAATACGTGATTTTCTTGGGAGAAGGCAGCTGGTCAATAAATACACACATGCCTCCGGAAGCGTCAGTGTTGCCGGATTCGACATTCTCGTTATGTATGAAACGAGAAAAAATGGGGTTAACCAAGCCTCCCGGGTAAATCTATTACTTACCGTTTATATATATATATATATATATATATATATATATATATATATATATATATATATATATAGGGTGTTTCAGCGAACATGTGCAAATATGTTTTAAATATTTCCTGTGGCAGGTAGCTCAATTGTGGTTCATAAGCTGGTCTCCTCAAGGAGGCGAAACAAAAGTTCGGTGGCAATAACGAACATACACATAGCAACAGTCCAGAACTAAAGATACCGAAGAAGCGCCGCGGCCATTACACACGAACATTCTATTCTTACGACGAGTGAAATCGGTGGGTTTGCCACGTATACTTGCATTAAATAAATAAAGATCCCAAATATTTCGAAGATAAATACCTAGCAGTCAACTTGATATTGGTGCTGTTTGGCCTAATACTCCTCGATGTCCTCGATGGATACATTTTCGTCTATAAAAGCAGGTGCAGAACGCACCGGGAAACGTCCGCTTTCATCCTCTCTGTATATATACCCACTTTTGGAGCTGCTCAGTCTCATCGGCTCGGTTGTCAGTTCCCGTCAGAAGCTGTCGAGGGTGCAGCTATAACTGCTGCTTTGCGCAAAATTAAGACTTTGGCAGTCCAGGGCGTATTACCGCTTAAATGGGGGTCCCTGACCAGGGCTGCCATTTTGTAGCAATGCGTTTTCTAATGCTATTCCTTGTCTCTCGAGGGGGCGCAAAATCCGCGCCACGGAACTCACGGACCGCTGGCGTTCAACAGTCAACGTTGTCCCAGCGCGAAAAGATGACGATCAAGTGTGTGGTGCCCTGTACCTGCCTTTTTAAAGTCGTTATAGAAAATGACAAGACTGCAGCGTACTAGAAGTTGCAGTTTCAGTGATATTGGGAAGAAATATTAGGAAAAAACTCGGAAGCAATATTTTTGTAGCTTGTTAGGGCAGTAACTAGCGTATGTAATGGGGCCCTGTACAAAAGGTTGGGGCCAGAGACTGCATTTTCTTAAGTTTTGACTGTTTGCCCGAATGATCTCGTCTTGTTCTCGCAACTTGCCTGGATATCGACTGTGGCTTTCGCTCAAGGTCACTTGAAGGTCGCAGACAATGGGAGCTAAAAGCATTTCATAGTTAAATATCGGCAGAACCCATCTCACGATTATGTTGAAGGTAGTGCATTTAGCATTGAATCAATATAATAAAGCCATTTAGTTTAACTGTAAAAACCAATTACGTATGAGGCGTGTACTGTAGCGGGATTCCTCTTTCGCACTTCCCTAAGAACACCAGGTGCCATCTAGCGCCGCCGCCTCGAAGCCTGCGTGTCGCCTCCCAAATAAATTGCACACCAGTGTGTGCGAACACTAAGACCCGCAGCTTGCTGCAGCCAAGCTATCTTTGGCAACTTCTTTATGGACACGCAGCGCCATCTAGTGCACTGTCGAGAAGTCCACACGCAGCCTCCGACACGAGAAGCGGGGCGCTTGGGTGCCTGCGAACTCATAAGGATTGTTCCTTTGCTTGCCACACTGAATGGCACATGTTTCATGACCCAAGTTGGCGAGATGTTCATTGAGGATCTGCACACACCTAGTGCATTTATGAAGCAGCTCGCTAAAGTGTAGGCGTGAAAGACGTGCAGTCAAACGTATCACACCTAGTGCATTTGTAGCGCAGTCTCCTAAAGCATCTAGTTGCTCTCCTTGAGGAACCCTTGTGATGAGGGTTCGATTCCGTTTAGCATCGATCAAATTCAAGCCACATTCCCAGTGGCACATACCTAGTTACCCAAGTTGGTGTCACAGACGTTCATTGAAGAGCGACACACACCTCTGGGACATACCCAGTGAGCAAGGTTGGCACCAAAAAGGATCATTGAAGACCTGCATGAGCGTGTGGCACACACCCTGTGCTCGAAGTCGGTGTCAAAGAGTTTCTTGGCGCAGCGGCACCTACGCACTCTCACGTCCACAGTCACCCGGGTCAAAGAGGTTCGTTGAAGAGCTGCACACATTTCCACATACTCAAGTGCCTGAATTGGTCCGACGGTTGGCTTCGAACGCTGTTCGAAACTAACCACCCATAGCACCGCAGCCCGATGCGCTGCACATTCGACTACGGACCACCTCATGACCCAGGTAGGCGGGAAAGCGGTTAGGTATAAACATACGTAGCTACATAGATAGGCAGAGAGTTCGATAAGAGGCCGCCATTAGCAGAGTTTCAATTGGGTCCTTGGCCTAATTCAAACAATGCAGCCTTGATTACAAGTGCCGCGATAGCCTTTCTACAAGCCACTGGGCTGGAAGCACGGCGTTAGAGATGCCACAGCGCTGTGAACTTGAATATACGCACCTCCTCCTCATATCATCGTTATACAGCCTTTCTCCTCCCCTCCTTTTCCCTACAGTAGAGTAGCAGATCAGAGCAAGTTATAGGTCAGGCCAATCTCTCCGGCTTTCTGTAAATAACGCACTGTGCGCAACAGGCCACAGTGAGCTATGATTCATAAGGAACAGCGTAGTGGAGGTATTCGTACTAGATTTTACCGCCTGGGTTTCCCCTATGTGCACCTAAATCTAAGTACATGAGCGTTCTTGCATGCCAGCCGCATCGAATTGTGGTCGCCGAGGCCAGGAATCGAACCCGTGACCTGGGGCTCATCAACGCAACGCCATAGCCACTGAGTCACCGTGGCGGCTGAAAAAAGAAAAAAATTGAGTGTAATTTGTTAATTAAACGGTATTCATGACGTGCATCGATGAGAGTTATTACGGGCAGTTGGTGATTGTGGACGAGAGATTTTGTTCGCCCTCACGGTATGAATGGCAGAAAATGAAATCGTGGCCTGGAAGCGCGATTATTCACTAGAGCTCTCAACGCTCGAGACAGCATCTACATTAAAACAAGATTGCACAGAATTATTGGGGAGAGTATGCTGTCCAGGTGATTTATTACCTTACAGGGGAAGCTACTGAAGCAATGTCCTACTACGCCGATCGGGTACTGACTCCTTTTCATGAGGGCGGCACTGAGAAGCGGTAAAAAAATTTATCAAACATTTTGCTGGTTCATAAAAGCCCACCTGGCCAACACATTCCGCACTCCATCAGCTATTGTGCAGGAATGTTTGGTTGGACTTCTTTGACTACACCTTGCTGCTGACGGGTTCTGTCGACTTTCAAATTTCAAGAAGTAATTTTGGTGGCACCGACTCGGGAGTGGAGATAAGCAGTAAAAGCCATTTTAACTATTTCAACAGCCGTGGCAAACGTATCTCCATGTCAGCAACCAAAGAGAACTGGGAAAAAGGAAAAAAAAAACGCCAAGTGCTTTAAGAAGGGGGAGAGGAGGAGGTTCAGTTCAGTCCAGTTTATTTTCCTTAAAGACCTCCCATTTCAGGGGTATTACATAAGGGGTGGGTACAAGATTCGAATTTACACATGTTCAAGTAACATAAGCGTGCATATGTACACACATACATAGTTTGCATATTCAAGTATACGTACACATGTATACACACATATTAACGCCTGCATATGTACACATACATACACGCACATAAATGCAAACTACATATATCAGGAAAAATCAAGTGCAACGTAGCTGGAGATGGTCAGTGACCTGCTGTAAAAATATGGATGCGCGGATTATTTCGACAACGGCAGGGGGGAGGCTGTTGCAGTCTGCCGCCATGCGAAGAAAAACACGAGGCTAAAAATGTTGATGTTCGCGAACGTGGTCGTGAAACCTGCTGCGAGTGGCTGGTCCGGTATGATATGCGCGTTGCGGGCGTGATATAGGGTGCTTGATGAAGCAGATGACTGTAAAAGAATTTGTGGCAAAGACCGAGGGAAGCGATGCGCCGATGTAAAATGAGGTCTGGAAGCCCAGATAGTAATTTCAATGACGTGACACCGATTCCATATGATAAACGTGAAGAGAGGGGCTTAACCGAGGGTCCCGTATTTTATTAGTCATATCATAAGAAGCCAACAAACACTGACACCAAGGACAACATAGGGGAAATTACTTGTGTTTAATAAATTAAAGTGGATGAAATGGAAATGGAAATAATGGAAATTAAAGTGGATGAAAAAACAACTTGCCGCAGGGGGGCCCGAACCCACAACCTTCGTGACGCCTGCGGCAAGAAGGACGTTCCACGTCCGCCGCCAAGGTATGTGAGTGATGGCGCTGGCTAACACTCCCAGGATTCTACTAGGACACATAAATACCCACGAAAGTGGATGGGGAAACAGCGCCGTGGTAGTTCAATTGGTAGAGCATCGCACGCGAAATGCGAAGGTTGTGGGTTCGGTTCCCACATGCGGCAACTCGTTTTTTCATCCACTTTAATTTCTATTAATTTATCGTTTATTTCATTTATTAAACACAAGTAATTTCCCCTATGTTGTCCTTGGTGTCAGTTTTTGTTGGCTTCTCATGATATGACTAATGAAAATCGGGACCCTCGGTTAACCCCCTCTCTTCTCGTGTATTACATAACGAGGGTTTCGAATCCGGCAACATTGAAGCCTTCAGGTAGCATGTGTGGGTTTTTATTGACCAGTTGCCTTCACCCAAAAAGATCACGTTCTCGTGACGCCTGCGGCAAGAAGGACGTTCCACGTCCGCCGCCAAGTTATGTGAGTGATGGCGCTGGCTAACACTCCCAAGGTTCTACTGGGACACATAAATACCCAAGAAAGTGGATGGGGAAACAGCGCCGTGGTAGCTGAACTGGTAGAGCATCGCACGCGAAATGCGAAGGTTGCGGGTTCGGTTCCCACCTGCGGTAAGTTCTTTTTTCATCCACTTTAATTTCAATTAATTTATCGTTTCTTTATTTCATTTATTAAACACAAGTAATTTCCCCTATGTTGTCCTTAGTGTCAGTGTTTGTTGGCTTCTCATGTTGCCATATGAGTATGACGAATGGATGAATCGACTGGCGCGGTTTTGTACAGCTTCAAGAGCATCGATGAGATATGCTTGATGCGAATTCCAGGCTGCTGAGGCGTATCTTAGTTTCGGTCGTACAAGTGATGTGTAGGCAAGTAATGTGGTGTAATACTTGTTGAGGAGCTAGTTGGTGCACGTTTCCAGAAGAGGGTTGTTTACTTCGGATGTCCGAAGTGCGCCTGTCCCGTCTCGCTTGCTATGCGTTGTCTTTTTTCGGCGCTACAACCCTCTTCTGGAAGCAAATAATTTTACGTGATTTGGGGCTTTTAAGTTTTAAGAAACCTTAAGTTTTGTTAGAAGCTGAAATGATGGTATGCACATGCGTACGCCAGTTGGGGTCGTCTGGCACAGTGACACCGAGGTATTTATAAGTGTCAGATGATTATAGAGCCAAATTATTAATTGTGTATGCAAGCGTCCAAGGATTATGGCTGCGGATGAACGACAAACTTTTGCATTTGTTAAGTTTAATGTCATTAATCAAGTGGTACACCATTTTGAAATATTAATAAGGTGACTTTGTAGGGTTATCTGATCCGAAGTGTTAAGTACGGCGTGGTAGATAACACAGTCATCCGCGAACATGCGTGTATTACAGGATACATGCAAAGGTAAGTGGTTGATATAGATTAAGAATAGGAGCGGGCCACGAACCGATCCCTGGGGAACGCCTGACGTTACTGGAACCTCAGTGGATAGGTGGTTATTTATAACGACGTACTGCGATCGATTAGTAAGAAATTCTGTAATCTATGTTAAGACAGTAGGATGTAAATTTATCTGGGAAAGTTTCGCAAGCAAGTTGGTGAGGCACTTTATCAAACGCTTCAGCATAATCAAGAAAGATAGCCTCAGTCTATACGTTACCATCCAGGTAAGTGCAGATGTCATAAAGAAAAACTGCAAGCTGTGTTTCACATGACAATTCCTTGCGGAAGCCATGTTGTGAAGGCTGAAAAAAGGTGACTGGTGTCAAGAAAATTTATTATGTGCGATTAGATCACATGCTCCATGATTTTGCAGGGGATGCTTGTTGGTGAGACAGGGCGGTAATTAAATGGGGAATTCCTGCTACCTGACTTCAAAACCGGAACGACCTTCCCTGTGCTCCAGTCGTCTGGAATGATTCCTGAAGAAAGTGACTGTGAAAAAATTAGGGTGAATAAAGTGAAACGTTGCGTTTGGTGTTTTTCAAAATTTCAGTATTAATTTCGTCCAGTCCAGCTGAAGATGACAATTTAATATTTTCTATTATGGATGAAATTCCATTTTCACAGAAATTGATCGCTGACATGTCACAATCAAAGTCAAGTAAAGGTAAACAAGAGGGTGTGGTCACGTCATCAGAAAAGACTGTAGCGAACGTGGTGTTTAACAAGTTCGCATAATCCACGTCCGTAAACCTTTCATTCAGATCACTGGTGAGTATGATTTCTCGCGGTTCATCGTCTTTCAGTGTTTTCCAAAACTGTTTGTGATTAGTTTTTAGTAGCTTGGGCAATTCTAAGTGGTAAAAAGAGTGCTTTGCTTGGTGTAGACCAGAAAGGTAGTTTTTATCTGCTTCTTAATATTTCTCCTATACAGTTGGCTTATCTCTGAGCTTTACACCCGGAATACGCATTTCTTTTTATTTTCAAGCCTTTTTAATGTTTTCGTAAACCATGGTTTGTGACGACTGGCTTTGAAACTTACTTTAGGTAGAAATTTCTTCATTCCTTCAGCTTTTCTTTAAAGCATGTCCAACTGGTATCAACAATATTGTGGTAAAAAGTTGTCTGAAATGCGGGATAAAATGTGCTAAGGACCTCATTTATCGCTTCATAATCACCTTTTTCGTACAGATGTATCGTTTTCTTCTACATTTCGCGCTTTGTTGGTTGAAAAGAAAAACTGGCATGAATTACTTCGTGGTCGCTAATTTCGTTGAAATAATGAATGTATGGTAGGCTTTCGGGGCTGTTAGTTAATATTAGATCTAAGATATTGGATCTATACTGTGAAACACGTGTTGCTGCGGGAACTAGCTGGGTCATATAAAAGTGAGGCAGATATTGAGAAAGTTCCTGGCTTGGGTTACTCCTATAGATGAACATAAATTGACAGTGCGCCAGTCTATTTGCGGGAAGTTAAACTCGCCATATAGCAGTATGTGTGCATTTGGGTGAGCAGCAATAAGCTGACACATGGTTTGGTTAAGCTGGTTGCGAAATTCGGAAGTAGTGTGGGGAGGTCTCTAACAAACGCCTAGTAGTACGGTGTATGGGCGTGATTAGATAGTCACCCATAATATTTCCAGCTGTGACTGAATATTGATGACTGCACAAGAAAAGCGCTCGTGGAATGCAATCAGTACACCACCACCGCGCGTAGATGCACGGTCATTACGGTACACACGAAAGTTCGGTAGGTCCGATAGCACTTCATTATCGCTCACGTCTTCAGTGAGCCACGTCTCGGTAAGTATTAGTAGATTACTCCCAGAGGACAATACAATGCTAGATATACGTTCACGTTTTTGAAGAAAACTGCGGATGTTAGTGTAAATTGCAGAAAGTGAAATAGCATCGCAAGACACATGTGCTCGGTTCTTTTCTTTCTTTTTTGGCGCTTCGGTAGGTACGATGCTTCTTTGATGCTATTTGTACTGTCGTCAAGGACGTGCCGCTTTTGGTTCATATACAATGTTTTGAAAGGGACTGAAAATGGCTTGTTCTTGCTTTTCGCAAAAGCAATCAGTTGTTTACGGGCATTTTGGACTGGGCTCGAGAAATCCTCACCGATGCCATAACTTGCCCCTTTAAGCATCCGGCCATTTGACAGTATTGCAGTTTTTATCTTGTGTAATGCAAGCTTCACTATTATGGGCCGGCAGCGACCAGCTGAGGGACGGCCGAGGCGATGCGCACGCTCTATATCCCTTGGTTCCAAGGTTAACTGTAAATTATCCCGGCAATGGTTTGCGACCAACTGCGCTCTCTCTGCGAATGTTTCCGAGAAGGAGCGGTCAGGGATGCCGTAGAAGATTAGGTTATTTCGCCTTGAACGGTTCTCGGCGTCATCAATACGGGCTTCCAACTCCGAAATTCGAGAGGCAGTGCGCACTGTGCCATTGCGCATTTCAATTTCTTTCCGCAGTGGTACCAATGCCTGATAATGATTTTCGAGATCTGTTAGTCTTTCGTTGAATTTCCCGATTTTTTTGTCACTATTGCTTAGCTGAGCTTTCAGGCCTTGTATTTCTACAATTACCTGCGCTTGGATGTTAGTCAGGTTACGCAATTCAGCAAGAAGGGCTTCAGTAGAAGTGCCAGGGTTAAATTTGATATCTCCGGCTTGGAGTAGTAGCGAGCGCATTACATTAACACATTCAGTAACAATAGTAACACAGTACCGTGGGCTCGGTAGCTTTACCAGGCAATAATTGCTCGTTCTCTTTTTTTTTTGCAAACATAACGTAAGGTTCACCAACCAGCATTGCGAGAGTAAACTGATTAGTGGTCCGTGCACTGGCACAGTCACCAAACCCAGAGGATTGCGCCGAAGGTGCTTGTTCTTTTATGGCTGGTGGACTCGTTGCTGTCGACGATGATGCGGCCGCCCAAGCTTTGGAGTTCCACTGTCCAGCGTGCCCCATGCGGCTTAGGCAGGAACTGCAGCCTGCCGACAGGTAGGAGCCGGGCAGTTGGTCCATAGCTTCCAGGACCGGTGAGTCCGCATTCCGATGTTGTTGGCGATGCCGCATATGCAAGCGCAGGCAGCTGCAGGCGCACATCGATGTAGCAGACCCCCATCTGAAGATAAAAAAAAAACTGACTTGCATCTTTGGCGCATGTGTAATTTACTGATGGTCCTTTGTAACAGATGTGTTTAGCAAAATAAAAAACCGTTTCTAAATATAACGTGCGATACTTTTAAGAAAGAGGTCCTGAAGCTGCCACAAAGTGACATTGATAGCTAAAGCCACGTTTCTCACAATAAGACCCGCGAGCATAATTTATCACTATCACAATTTTTTTATTAAATTGCAAGGTGCGATAGGAAAGGTACCTAATTTGACCGATGTGCTGTTTCTCGACGTAACATTTAGAAAAGTGTGCTGGATTTAGATTGTCAAGTAACCGAAAGGAGCGCGATATAAGTATTTACCGTGAAGAGATAAAGCCCTTTCCGTTTCAGAATATGTGTCCTCAAAAAGGAAACAAAAGCGAGAAAGATATACCCTATGGAGTGGCATAGTTAAAAGAATTACAAAAGCTACAAAACACTGAGCTGGGCAGCAATTACTGAAGCCTCTGACTTCCTTAAGAACACGAGGCAGCTTCTTTCTTCCAGACATAGCCGAAAGACAGGCTTCGTTCCTCAAGCGTTAATCCTGGCTTAGTACTGACATCTCCTTAAAATTCTTTGCAACTGGCTGGTTTCACGGCAGAACAAAGGGACATTTTCGCGTCAGAGACATGCAATGTGCCACTAATAATTTTTTCGATAGAGGAACACTACACAGCACGACACTTCCAGTTAATCATCTAATACACTTAATTGTTTTGGTAACGCGGCGCAAGCAGCGTGCGAATAATATAAAAGGACGTTCTACTTAAGAGGAAGCTTTAGCTCGGGCCCAAGCCCAACGCGGCCTATTCAAATACATGTAAAATGCAAAAACGTTTATTTTAGATAATCCATGGACGAATTTAATGAAATTTGTAGCATTTTAGAGAGAAAGTTATATTATAGTGACATTTGGAAGCGAAATTTCGATTTAGGGCCTGAATGTTGTTTAAAAATATTTCCAAAATTCGAAAATTTGAAAAATATATAAGCACCAAGTTTTCATATTATAAGTTCTGCATCGAGAAGAGATATCACGGTTTTGTAAATGACATCCATTAGATCATTCAAAGCGAAGAAATTCTGTATGTCAATTTCCACCTTGCGTGTATTTGTCACGTTCTGTACAGAGGTTCTGCAAAAAGCTGTATTTCCATATTACTGAATTCTTTATTATGCAAAATAGAAGTGAGGCGTGCTGACAGGACACAAGAGTAGAGAAGTGGACAACACGAAGGCCGACTATCAACTGAAGGGAGCACTGAGGCGAAAAATGAAAGAAGACACAAAACTCATCTGTGCATGCTCAGGAATGGTAACACCACGTGTCAATCGGGTACACGTGCTGGGCTACGTGAGAGATAACTGTTAAGGCACTTAATCTCTTCCTTATGTAAAGTAATCGAAGACTGCCTCACGCACGCACTTCCACCATTATAGATATGCCATGCCTCTACCGTAAGACGCGTATCTTCATTCTTATGCCTGAACGATATCGTGCATTCATCTAACTCTGGCTTGCAGTTACAATCTCGGCAATGTAGCGAAAGATCAGAAGGCGATCAACCGGTTAACGACATCTTATGTTCCATTAGCCTCTGATTGATACACCGTCCCGTTTGCCCTACGTAGAACTGGCCCCAACTAAGGGGAATTTTATAAACAACACCCATACGACAGTCAGTAAAACTGTTGTTCTTATTGTGCTTCACTGGATAAATATCTGTTCGTTTTTTGCCTTGTACCCGCTCCTTTTTATTCTGTACGGCAGCGCATATCTCACCTAGCTTATTGGGAGCAGTGAAAGCAACATTAACATCATATCTACTAGCAACTTTTTTAAGCCTGTGCGACACTGAATGAATATACGGAATAGCCACTACTCTTTTTTTTTTTTGCTCTTACTGCTTTCTGTAATCAAGTCCGTCCCTCTCGAAACCGACTTCTTTAGGCGCTCAGCCACAGTGGCCGCCGCTACACTAGGATAACCTGCTTCTAATAGGCGCCGGACCTGCGCATTAAAACTGGCGCTCATTTTGTGCATGCAGGATCTTGTGAGGGAAGACTTAAGGCACGACATGGCAATTCCGTTTTTTACTACTTTGGAATGCTTGGATCGAAAATTTACCAACGGCTTCGAAGATCTTGGGGAGTACTGACAACAAACATGATGTTGTTCGAAGATCAAGAAAATGGCAAGAAACTGACTTACGCGTCGCTGAGGAAATTCCTTAGTAAACTTTAATCCTCCCCCATAAAGTTTAAATTGCTCACTTACTGAGGTAGCAGCGGAATCTATTTCTTCCATATTGCAGAAAATCAGGTAATCATCAACGTAACGAAATATCTTGATAACGCTATCACCTAAGGCTTTCTCTAAGCAGTTGTCAACCTTACTCAGGTAAATGTTGCTAAGAATAGGGGCAACCTTTGAGCCGATACAAATGCCTGATTCCTGCAGAAAAACGCTATCTCGTCACCCAATCAGCGTCGACTTCAAGTACATTGAAAGAATTTCTAGAAAAGCTCCCGTGGAAACACCGCATCTGTCAATAAAAGCCGACTCTTGCACTTGTTCTTTAATGCACTCATTTACGGAATTTAGCAACCCGTCATGCGGCAAGGAATAATACAGGTCCTCGATATCCATACTCAAAGCTGTACAATCACCGGGATTTTTCTCTCTCAAATACTGAACTGGTTTCTGAGAATTACGTAGGTAAAAGGGGTCTGAAAAGACTAGTGAAGCTAGGCAGTTCTGTAGGTAACTAGCGACACAGACCTGCCACGTCCCTTGCTCTGACACTATAGCACGAACAGGAATTTCTTGTTTATGGGTCTTGGCCGAGAAAAACAGTTCTAAGGTGAGGAATTTAGCTTTCTTGACATTACAGACAAGCCTATCAAGATTATGTCTTGACAAGATGTCAACCGCACGTTGCTTAACTACCGAAGGCTTGAGTTTGACTGGCTGGAAATTCTTTTCTATGGCTGAAATCGCTTTTTCTGAAAACATGTCATCTGGCATAATTACAAAATAACCTTCCTTGTCCGATATTACAGGTCTAAGTTTATGCTCCACAAGGTAATCAACTAACGGTCGGACAGGGTCAGGCGTCTTAAAATGAGAATTTGATTGTTTAATGCTAGCTATGCAATCCGAAATACAGCGTGAGCATTCTTCTTCCGGGACGAACCTGGTTATGCAATGCGGTATGCTTAAAACGTCAACGGCTTTTACGTTAGGCTTAAAACAGTGCTTAGGACCTAAAGCAAGGGTTCTTCTATGGTTATCACTTACGATGGCGTCTCCAAGAATCAGTACGTTATGCGACGGTGAATTATTACAAAGATGTTTCCTCGTACTTTGTTGAAGCTCCGGCAGTTTCATCCTCCATACCGCGCAACTTTACATAAGAAAGAGATTAAGTGCCTTAACAGTTATCTCTCACGTAGACCAGCACGTGTACCCGATTGACACGTGGTGTTACCATTCCTGAGCATGTGCAGATGAGTTTTGTGTCTTCTTTCATTTTTCGCCTCACTGCGCCTTTCAGTTGATAGTCGGCGTTCATGTTGTCCACTTCTCTACTCTTGTGTCATGTCTGCATGCCTCACTATTTTGCATAATGAATCCTTACCAACTAGCTCAGCTTTCTGTCGTTCTAAAAATTCTTTAGATTCATGTGTAACATATCAATTTTGTCCGCTTTAGATGTACTATCAGATACAATTAACAGAATTGTGATATCATTTTTCCTTGCGGAGTTAGAGAGTTCTAAACATGCTTGTTTCGTTTTCTGAAAATGTTCAGTTGCTGATAACATTTAATAAAAAAATTAGGCAACATAAATAAAAAAATTCGAAACCACTAGTCCCTAGATTTTAGTTTTTCTTGTTTTGATGCAACAAACCTCGTCAAACTTGGTGTGGCGGTTGCCGAGGAAACGGATGTCTCCTTTAACATGTATTTAGATAGGAGCACACGAGCTGAAGCTTCCTCTTGAGAAAAACTGACAGAATCGAGCAAGCGCTTAGGCCGCTATAATTGTATAGCATGTTGCATCAATTCAGATATTTTGTATAGGCATTTTCCTAAGACATTAAAACAGCAAGCCTGAACAACAACACCTTCAGTTTTAGTTGTTTGAATATGTCTAAAGAGCGACATTTATTTTTGACGAGCCCGATTTCGTCGAGGTGTGAAACAGAATATTGAACTGTTGCCAACTAAAACGCTAATGCACTTAACCATTCATAATTTCTGCCAGCCAATAGAGCTGCCTCTGATTAAAGCTTAATAATACAAAACATTTAATAAATTGATCTGGTTGCACTGCCTATATTAGATAAAAGCCACTAGTAATGAAGGTAGACGTTTGGAATATGAGTACAATGGCATGAAATTGAGCCATAATTGACGGCTCTCCATTCCAAATTTTAGACGCTTAATTTGACGGAACATGATTTTGTGACGCCTATTTGGTGACGCTTATATGGCGACACGTAAATTCAACGTAACAAATTGTCAGTATTTGGTGTACCCGGAAATTAGCTTAGCATAATTTTAGCGTTCATCCTGCTAATTCAACAATCAAGTCAGCGAAAAAAAGTACGAGAATACCAAAACTATTAAATCCTTCATAGACATCATCTGCACACGTGATAATTAAGTGATCACTCCGCCTATACAGTTAAGAAATTTTGCATTCAGTGAAAGCATATGTGGAGTCGGCTTTTCTGTTCCATGCAGGCGTCTGTCGGGTCTGTCGGCGCGGCCGAAAAAGGTCACGGAACGCTTTCATCATCGAGAAGCAGTGCGTGTGATACAAGGAAGACCACCACGCATATTTTACCTTCTCACACGGTCTGAATTCTCCGACATCCTCGCCCCTCTATTGCGTTGGCTACGCGCCCTGAGTGCACGTCATCACATACTGCCTTGCAGTATCAATATGTGCAAGCTGTTAGAAGTGGATGAGAACTGCAAATGCTCTTAGGCACCTGTTCCTGCGGCGAGCGTCGGCGTCCAACCTCGTAACCGAGCGAACAAGCCCAGCGAAAGATGAGAGTGACTGCAGGGCGCAGCGGGGCATGAAAAAAACGGCGAGAGAGAAGAGAGCGCGAAGAGAAAAGCGGAGGAGAAGGGAACGGCGAAAGCGCGAGAAGGAAGGTGTAGTGTCTCACAAGAGGGGCTTTGCGGTGACGATGACTACGAGATGGCGCCAGAGAAGCACGTCGTATGTATGGAAACAAAGTGTTGCATGAGTGGAGGTTGTCTGCGGCGGCTGCTGTTAATCGCGCCCACGCGTCACCCGTGCGCTTCCTCTCAGGATCGCCTGATTATCGAGGTAGTTGCGCCACACTTCGCGCTGTTTGCAACGTGCCGCACGAGACAGATTGACCACGCCAGCCAATATATCACGAAATGAAAACACGTATATAGCTGCGCTGACTTCGCATTAGAAAGTATCGTAATCATCGGTGAATACTTTAGGAAGCACCTCTGGTTCGCAGCAAAAGTCCGGGCACACTTTTACTGCAGGCTAATCTGGAGAAGTGGGCACAATTTCCCAGCAAAAATTAAGAGAGCCTGCTCCCAAGGAAGTTTTCAAGTATTTTGAGATGAAGAAGGTGTCCCCAACGTTGAAGTCGGACCACCCATATTACGAGATAATGACAAGAAAATGCTGGCATGTAGTGATCCGTAGGAAGTGTTTTCTTGTTGTTTTCTGCGACTTAAATTTAGTTGGGTTTATAATAAATCTTCAAGGCCTTAACTAATTTGATGGAAGGCAATTATATCCCCTTTCTTAAAAAGATGCTTGTAAATAATACTGAAATAGTTGTCTCGCATTTAATTTGTGAATACTGTCAAGTGTTGGAAAAGAAAACATGACTGAATGACGCAACGAAATGATGTGTTCTGTATGCAGTGGATCCTGAACTAAAATAAAGACTTTCTGTTAACCTATAGAGGGACATGGGAACTTTGTTTCATCGACTTCGACTTGTTGCGGCCTTCGCCAATAAATTCCTGCATAAAATAGGGCACATTGCTTCATAATCATGTGCTTGTTATGAACCTTATTCCTTATTCCCCTCGATACAAGTAGGCAAAATTCGTTTTGTAACCATGTAGAGCAACCGAGTTGATTGAACTGCAAAGCAGCACGGGTGGTTGAAATACATAAATATTGGGCCGATCATTCTTCTGTAGAGGCGAACCACATTGATGCCATATATTGACGGTTTGAAAGCCTTTCTCGAGCATGGCTTTGCAAGCCATCATACAAGATTGCAGAGCTTACAATTTGTCTTACGCAGTCATGCCGCCATAGGTAATTAGACCTGTGCAGCCCACCTTTGAATTTTACGTGAAAAATATAAGCTGCCACGCTATACGACTGACGTTCTAGTTGGATGTCAGAGACCTGTTCACGGAAATCCACACATTCCTCAACATAACGACAATCCTCCCCGTGACGACAGCTGCTGTAGAACACTTAAAAGAGTAAAGTGAATTTTGCAGAACTGTATGGGTGAAGAGCTGTTTAATTGCGGGGCGGGGAGGGGGGGGGGAGAAGGGAGACCGACTCTCACGTGTATTCCCCGGCTACCTGTCAGGTCCGACGAAGTTACTTACGCATCTATAGCGAAGCCGTGGGGTACGAAAATTGTGATGTGGGGCCATAACCACATCTTGTCAAAGAAAAAGGAATTGAAGGGCAGTGCTGTTACGACTTTTATACGATTTAAAATGCGTAGGGGGAGATGGCTTGGCGTAATGGAATCATCACTCCGTCTTCTCGTTACATAGTCTGATGTCTCCTAAATCAGCAAACACACGGGTTGTAAAATTGCTGAAATAAATACTAGGTAGCTGCGCTTGTACCAGTCTGTAGCTGTCGTGGCTTCCTGTTGCTTGCCTCAGTGTTAACTGCATCATTCACCAGCCTGTTGGCCCTTTAAACCTTGTGTAGTGCGTTAAAAAACGAACTATTAACAAACATACTTTGGTTTCCTGGGCAGGGCGTGTACAGAGGAGACTCTGGTGGAGGTTCAAAGCGGTTGTGACGCGCATATCGATCGTCTAAACAGGCTATATGAGTGTATAGAGTCATCTGGGTATAGAACCATCTAGTAGCTGGTCCCCTCCGAAGTTTCCCTCAGGCTAGCTGGCGCTCGATGGGAGAGCAGTCACACTTGATAAAGCGAATGATTAGAGGCATTGGGGTCGAAATGTCCACAACCTATTCTCAAACTTTTAATGGGTATACGGGAGGCCATCTGTGTTGAGGACTCCAGCTGCGATGAGAGTGCTAAGTAGGCCACTTTTGGTAAGCAGAACTGGCGCTGTGGGATGAACCAAACGCCAGGGTAAGGTGCCCGAGTCAGGCGCTCATGATAACCAATGAAGGGTGTTGGCTGTCTAAGACAGCAGGATGGTGGCTGTGGAAGCCTGAATCCACGAAGGGGTGAGTAATGATTCACTTGCCGAAGCAAATAGACACGAGAATGGATGACGCTCTAGCGTCGAACCTATTCCAGACCGTCGCCGGCAGGGAAGCACGACATGTGAGGGTGCTACGCCATGACGAGTAGGAGGGCCGCAGCGGCGGGCGTTGAAGGCGTCGGGCGTGAACCTGCCTGGAGCCGCCGAAGGTGCAGAAAACAGTAATCACAGCTGCACATATTTATTGCATCTATGTATCATGCTCCTGCACTAATTTGCTTGCCTATCTAACAAGCTAGGCGCCCTTTATATCTTAGTATATCAGATTGCATTGTAACATGTGATATGAGCCAAAGGTAAAGCCTTTGTTAAAGACTATAGTTAAACGAGCGTTTCCCCATGAAACGTACAAAACATGAAGGCACTCGAACCTAATGGTTTGAATAACTTGAGGGCGAGATTTATGCGGATGAACTTCAATCAGGTAGTTCTCGCTCTGTGAATCGGCGGTGTCCGGTACGCATCTTTCAATATATATATATATATATATATATATATATATATATATATATATATATATATATATATATATATATATATATATATATATATATAGGTTGTTTCAGGGAACACGTTCAAATATCATGTTTTAATATTTCCTGTGGCAGACAGCGCAATTCTAGTCTATGAGCTGGTCTTCTCAAAGAGGTGAAACATAAGTTTGGTGGCAGTAACGCAAAAATACATAGGAGCAGTCAATAATTAAAGATACCGAAGAAGCGCCGCGGCTGTTACGCACGAACACTATCCTTACGATGAGTGAAATCATTGGGCTTCCCACGTATACTCGCATTAAATAAATAAAGATCACAAGCCTTTTGAAGATAAATACCTCGCAGTCAACTTGATATTGGTGCTGTTTGGTCCAATACTCCTCAATTACGTCGATGGATACATTTTTGTCTATAAAAGTGGGTGCAGAACGCACCGTGAAACGTCCGCTTTCATCGTCTGTGTATATATAGCCACTCTTGGAGCTGCTCGGTCTCAACCACTTGATTGTCGGTTCCCGTCATAAGCTGTCGAGGATGCTGCTATAATTGCTGCTTTACGCAAAATGAAGACTATGACAGTCCAGGGCGTATTACCGCTTAAATGGGGGCCCCTGACCCGGGCTGCCATTTTGTAGCAATGCGTTTTCGATTGCTATTCCTTGTAGCACTTGTCGCACTTCGTAAGTGGTCAGAGTGACGCTCCAGGCAAGTTGTCAATGGGATCAGCCAGTCGTGCACAGTAGATGACAAAAGTGGCATACAATCGACCGGAAGGCATCTATACAAACTCGCGGCCCAGGTTTGGGAATTTCAAACATAAAAACGCAGTGCGCAGATCATGTGGTGGTAATTGTGTCATCGAAGTAACAAACGACCGCATGGCGCGGGAAAACCTCAAATTTCAAACAGAAGCCAGCGCGCCCTTAGTCTCGAGAGAATGGCGCTTCCAGCGGGAGAGTCAATTTCACTGGCACAAATACCTCTAGATAAGACGGATGGCCTGCAACGTCACCAATTATAGTGCGGGACATCGGTAAATCAACCACTAGAAAATTCGAAATAACGCCACTGGAAGTGCGCCGCGCAGCAAAAAAATCACAAAAGGAAAGCAGGTGGGTCGTGTCACGAAAATGTGACGCTGTCTCTTCGCTACGCTATGGCAGAAGGCAGGGCAAGAATGTTGCTTCTAGATGCTAATCAAGGCAAAGAGGAAAAGTGCCTATGCTAGCAGTGAAGCTTGCGTTCCGGTAGCAAAGCAACGCAGCATTTCAATTTCCCCTTTCTCCTCTAATAATGAACCGATTTGAAACATTGTTGCGGTAGAACACGCCAAAGGTGGCGCCTTCTCATTTTGAGTATATAACTAAAATTTATAACAGGGTCTGGTTAGTCGTTCTTAAATGACAGAGAGACTTCATTGCAACAGGTCTGTCGTAGTCTCCAATCGAGCAAATTTCCGGGGGAGTATCTAGCTTTTCTGAAACAATTTGACAGCAAAGGTTTCACACATAAAGGGAAGCTGAAGAGTCTGTCGAATTCAATAGGACGCTCATATATGGATGCGGGAACCTTATAAACCATGTACGTGAAATTTTGGGCAGGATTTTTCACTTAGGAACGACGTAATCGCCGGTTAAAGTTGCGCTCTCGGTCCGTTTCCGTCGAGCGCCGCGCGCTGCTGCGGACGCTGACGATGCGAGCGGAGATTGGAAACCGCGGTGTAGTGACGTCAGCACTGGTGTTCCGCTCCTTCACAGTCTCCACGACCGTGCCTGACCGCGCTTGTTTCTGCGTGCGTGCCGTTATAATCTGCCTCGCTCTAGCCTGCATTCCTTTGTTTGTGTGTGTAGAGTGGTAGTTGACGTGCGCAGCATCAATTAAGTGGTGGGCCGATCATGCCGGCGTTTTGTGCAGCCTACACTCTAAGAAGTATTCCGGGGAAAACGGGAGTAACTGGGCAGTTAGTCCTAAAAAGGGCGCTTCCGTCTCTCAAGGGGGTAACTGCATGGATGTGCGTGCCGTGTGCAAATTTTGGAGAGTAAGTGTTTAGTCCCTGGTCGGAAAGAGAGCAACGGGAGGACGAACGGCAACATTTACTCCCCATGCGCTCCGCTGTTTCCGTCCGTGTCGTGCAGTGATGCGGCAAAAACTGTATTGTCTATAAATCGTGAATAGTTCGAAGTTCGTGCACTGTTTATTGAACTACATACAAAGCAGCACTTTGTTTCTTCGTGAGAAAATTGCGTGAAATATAAAGTTGGAATGTGAAGAGCCATGCCCTTAGTGCGCGCACGATGAGTGAGCCATATACATTAAATGCGCAAGTCATTGATAGACTGCCAGATTTTGCTCGTCAATAGTATCTAAGTTCATTCCGTTCCAAGGAGATTACGAACTCAACTGAAGCGATGTGTAGCTCAAACGGGACACACTAAGCGACAGAGCAATTGTCAGTCTCTGTCGTCTTATGTGCCCCTTGTGAGCTCGCTACACGTTTACATCGCGTAGTGCCTAAGTTTAAAGCACCCTAAGAATACTCGGGCAGATTTCTTTTCGCACTCGCTTATGGTTGCATGTACACTCAACGTTACACTCTCCCCGCACAGCATACACAAAATGCCGAGTTGCTTTTACATTGCCGCACCTGCGTGCCGATGCTTAACCTGTCGAAATTTCCTTCCCCGTTAACCCATCTGCCGTGGTGCAGTGGTTAGAGTAGCTCACTTGTGAGCCCGAGGACGTGATTTCGAATCCTACTTTCGGGCACGTTGTTTTTTTTCCAGCTCAGTGATCTTTTTTATTAGCGTATAAATGCCTAATTTCATTAATTCCACCTTTGCGGAGCATCAGAAATAATGACCGTTACTCCCTTGAGGAGCATCGGAAAAGAGCAACTGTTAGTCCTCGCAGGAGTAACGGCATGGGGAGTAACAGTTCATCCCCTCGCACTTACCCCCTAAAGGGAGGAATGGTTGTGGCAGATCAGTTGCTCCCCTAAAGGAGTAACCTCAATACCCCATTTCCTCCTTTTCTTCTTAGAGTGTACGGTTGCACGAACACCAGAGGCCACGACGATGTTCCATTACTTCCCGCAAGACAAGAAGCTTGCAGCTAAGTTGGAGGCTGCTGTGAATCGAAAGAATTTAAAGCGCTCAAGAACAACAGTGCTGTGCTCTAACCACTTCCGTGACGACAATTACTACCAGAGTTTATCAATAATGCATAAATGAGTAAGAGTACGCCTTGCTGCTAGGAGGCTTTCTAAACGCAGCGCGAGAAGGTCGGGGCAACGAACGCACAAAGGCGGAACCGGTGCGGGCGGATGGATGGTAACTGGTCTTTGAAGACCTTATGAATACACGAAGTCGCCCAAACCTGGATTTTGATTTATTGCTAGCTCCTTCATGTTAGCACGCTGAACGGAAGGTACATGTTCATCTCCCACCCTTGACGCAGGTTTCGTCGCAAATCGCCTTTAATTTTCTATTCGCAAGTGTGTTGTGAAACAGCCAACATGCAGCAATATAATGTAGTGCAAGTGTGAAGTTTACATGTCTTTGAAAGCCGGCGCACGCCAGGACGCTGCACTCCCCTCGTGCACAGAGAGAAACCAGCTGTGTCACGTAGCCGACGGAATTCGCCGCCTTTACGGCTCCGGTTACGAGTAGCGTGCAGATGGCGCGCTGATGAAGACCACTACACGTGCTACAAGAGCCGGAAAACTTTTCCCGCATGTGAACCGTCTGTGTAGATTTCCGACAGCTTTGAGGCAGCGTACAAATGCCAACGATCACATCCTACCTTACGTTCCACAAGGAGGCATGCAGGAACATAAAAGTGCAGTTGTTTGCCCGGAAACGAACTCACTGGATCGCTGAATACAGCTTCGCAAAAAACATACTCACCAAAGAACATTTCTAACACGAGGACATGCTAACACTTGACTTGCGTTCGCATCGAAATTACTGCTTGCTACCAGCATCTTTTGCGTCTTGGAGAGGCCGGCTACGTATGCATGTAGGGAGCAACGCCGAACTCCTCAGAGAAACGCATGCTCTTGAAATTTACCATTACCGTCTCACCAAACCACAGCGCCAAACCACCTTCCACTGTGCTTCATGTGTGGCGGCAGCGGCCGGTCCGGACGAACTCCAATGTTGACGGCAGGAGGCGCCGGACCAATCACAGGCGGAAACGAAGCACGCGAGCTGCCCGAGTCTACTGCTGCACTTTTCGTCGAAATAAAATCTGTTTGCGCTTTCTTTCGCTCAATTTCAATGCGATATTCGAATTCGAAGGGTTGAAAACCATCACGTACATATCCTCACTAATTTTTTTCTAGGCACGCCCTCATACATGCCTGATACACAGACTGCGATTAGGCGTCGCCTTCACGTGCAAATATGCAAATATTTGCACATTATTGGACTGACAGACTCCCCGGACTGTTCAGTGTGTGGCGCTGTAGAGACTATAGAACATGTGCTCGTGGGCCCTGAGTATGCGCGCGAAAGACTGACAATGGTAGCTACATTGAGACATTTACACAATGGACCACTGTCGGAGGACCTCTTGCTAGGCGCATGGCCACAGAGTTGGCAGACGACAGAGACAATGCGTGCACTTTCACGTTTCCTAGGTGACACAGGCCTGGACTCACGCCTGTGATACCAGTTGTGTAATGTGTCCTTCATATCGTTCCTCCCATTATCATCCCCATTGTGAACCTTTTTCTTCCCCTCTTCCCCTTCCCTTACGTAGAGTAGCAGGACAGATGCTCCATTATCCGGCCGACCTCTCTACATTTTCCATCATTAAAATACTCCTTCTTCTTCAGCTTCCCTTTAAGTTGCAGTGCCTTCTCTCTCCCATTGATATTGGCCCGGATATAGAAGGTGATGCTTTAGCAAACACAACACTCATACAACCTCCGAAAGTAAAAGCCCCAAAGAGTAATCAAGTGACGGAAGCGGACATTTGTGTCTACTTTCGGTCGCTTTGTGCCCCACTGCAAGGGGTTTCGATGAGAGCTAGCCTTAGTACTGCTGCAGAAGAGGAGTCGGTCTATCTATACGCCAGCCCGTCGTCTTCAGGAGGGCGTGTGTCTTTTCTTTGTTTCTCGTCCAACGAGGCATGCGCTATTGAGGAATTCCTTTGGTCATGCCCAATCTGCCTTGATGAAATGACACGCATTGAGAAAGTCTACGGAATAAAGCTTTTAATCATGAGTTTGTACAATGCTTCGTGTTTACGCAAGTGTATATCATAGTCCGTAAACAAGCTTGACGTCTCGTTGTGTTTCTTTGAGCCACTTGTTTGTTAGATGCATGAAGAAGTGACTTCGTGACGTGGTAAATGCTGCTCAAGGACAGCAGCTGCCTCGATCGACAAGCCTAACCATCTGGTGTCTGTACCATCACCAGCATCATCATCACGCGTTTTTTTCTATTTTCTTTTCAAGCAACATCTATTGCAGGACAAATGGTATAACAACTCCAGAGGCCCACATTTTCACACCATCGTTGGACTACTAGGGCTTAGCTACTCCGACACCTTTGCACGTGTTTCCCCGTTTGCTTTGTCCCACCAGCAGAGTGGTAGAGAATTACCACGTGCACGTTGGTGATCGTCGTCAAGAAAACATTCTGATCATTATTGATTTCAGTGAGCTAGAATTTAGAAGCCTTTTATAAGGAATTGGATATTTCTCATGTATATGTCTGTCAGTTGTCTTTTCTGGGCCAATTAATACAGGCTCATGGGGGCTGCTACAACAATCGTTTTTGGTGTATAGAAAAACAACGAAGAGGCAGGCAGGCAAATATAACAGAGAGAGAAACAAAGGGAAGGAAAGACAGGGAGGTTATCCAGTGTAAATACCGGCTGGCTACCCTGTGCTGGGAAAAGGGGTAAAGGAATAAAAGGAGAAAGAAGAGAGAGAAAAAAAAACAAGAAAAATTCACGCAGTGGCATGGTGTTACGCACAACAATAGTCAAAGGCAGTCGCATAATTCACAGTCCCTTAAAAACTTCAGTAAAGCCCTTAAGGTCTTGAGTGCTGAAACCCGTCTGGACCAGTGTCCTAGAACTTTCTCTTCTGTGACGGGGCGACAGTCCAGTTTTTCGAGCGTGGTCACGAGCACTTTTCTTGCCACATTGTAACGTGGACTGTCACAGAGGAAATGCGCGATCGTCTCCTCGCAGTCGCCGGTGTCGCAAGCAGGGCTGCCAGCCATTCCAATTCGGAAGGAGGAGGAGTTCGTGAATGCCACGCCGAACCACAGGCGGCACTGAAGTGTTGCTTCCGCTTGTGGCAACCGCGGTGGAAGACGGAGTTGCAAACTTGGATACAATCTGTGAAGACGTGCGTTCGTGAATTCACTGGTGTTCCACAGTGTTTGCGCAGGCTCGTGGGCGAGGAAGTGAAGACTTGTGGCGGCATCTGTTCTTGACAGTGGTATGGTTATAATATGGGTACCATCGTATCCCGACGTGACAGCGTCATTCGTACTGTGATTTCCCGGAACTCCGCAGTGACCCAGTATCCACTGATAGATGATGTTGTGTGCCTTGTCGATTGCGTAATGGTGGAGTAGTCGGATGTCTGAGACTAGTTGCACATTAGGTCCGTGGCTGAAAAGGGACAGCAGACAGTGGATAGCTGTCTTTGAATCACAAAATATGAACCATGAATGTGGTGATTAGGGACCAAGAAACTCCAGAGCAGCACGGATAGCTGCGAGTTCTGCAGCCGTCGATTATGTAACGTGAGACGTCTTGAATTTCCTGGTGACAGATTGAGCGGGAAGTACTACTGCTCCAGCTGAACTTTTAGAGGAGACAGAACCGACCGTGTAAACGTGGGTGCGTTCGTTGTGTTTGTCATGTAGGAACGAAAGCACGGTTTAATTGAGGGCGAAAGATGACATCTCTGTTTTGTTTTTGATGCCGGGAATAAAATATAACAGAAATACCTATACGCAAAGTAGGCCTTTCAAATGATCGTTCCTCTACGGCCCGCACTCCTTGCAATCAGGCTCACGAAGTGGTTACATCTTTCGATGGGCATCGCAACCGCCCTACTTGAGAAAACTGGGCAATCGGAGTAGAGTGTAAACGCTTCCCTGGCCTGTCTCCACGACATAACCAGCACGAAGTAAACACTTTGAAAAAATACAGCGGCGCGTTTGGGCTCCAAGTGGTCCCATCAGGTCGGTCATTTCTGAAGGAAAGCAAGCAGAAGGCAGACAAGAGAATAAAAACGAGCAGATCACAAAGGAACACCATCGAGCGTCCTACCGCTCACTCAGCCGAGAGGCACAGAAGAGTCGGGGATTGTGGCACATAAATTCATCGTCGGAAAAGGACATGTTTTAGTTGCTTTAGAAAATGAGCTATATACTGCAGCGAAAGCCTGTTCAAAGAGGCATTTCTTATGATAACGACAGAGATATCACTGGCTAGGCGGCACTGCGAAGATGAGTTGAGGGGAAATACCACAAACACCGCCTCACACATGTGAAACAGTTACAGAGGGTAATACAACACTGATTGCGAAGAGTATATTCACAGCAGCGGCCGGAAGAGGACAATAACCATAAGAGTAAATTTCTTGGTGAAGAAAGCGGAGGTCGCTTCATAGTTATGCAAGCAAATAATAAATGTTAGTTTAGGGGCACTCAAACATACGGTGCCCTGCCCTAACCAGTGACTGCTTTGCGTTCCCGTGTTACCCAAGGCGAACAACGTTCTATGTAGGGAAATGGGCTTGCATTAGCGCCGAATGATTGAAAAGCCGTTACAGGTGCAAAAAGAAAGTCGAAGAGCAGTGCTTGAGAAATAAAATAATAATTATTACAATACCTCGGCATCAATTACACTTCTAGACGAAAGGTCAGAAATCTTTCCCGAGTCATCGGTTCATACTTATAATCGTATGCCGTCAACATGCCGGGCGCAAGCAAAGTGACTGCACAGGAGCTGCAATAGCGTGCGCCCTGTCACATTTCTTAATCATGTACGTCATGGTAATGCCGCAGTTATTACGTTAAATAATAATTGCCAAGAAGGCAGACTTTACGTTAAATATTAATTGCCAAAAAGGCAGATTTTAGCTAAGTTTTCTTCGGGACGTTTGCTGCCAGGGAGATCTTGCATTTCCTTTCAGAAGCAACGCAAAGGAGTTTCCGTCATCAGCATAGACAAACCAAAGTAGGGTACCCCAGCCGAGAACATCCCGCTTTAGCCTACGAGCTTGATGTCAACAAACTGTCTCGGAAACATCGGCAATTTATTGCTAAATCTTCCTCATCCACGACTAGTACTGAGCAAGCATGCGCTGCCTTTTTGTAATCTAACGTCAAATCTACGTCGGTTGCTCTAAATACAGCTTTGTTATAATGGTACACCGTTTGTTTATTATAATAATAATAATAATAATAATAATAATAATAATAATAATAATAATAATAATAATAATAATAATAATAATAATAATAATAATAACTTCTTGATTTCCCGCAGTGATGGAGGAGACTGCGGGTAAAAGTTGCTTTAGAAGCAAGCGAACTGACCAGAGCCCGCAGCCTCCTTTACAAGGCAAATAGCGATTGAACAGAATATATTTATAACAATTGACTACATGCTAAATATGCACAAAAAATAAACGCAAGAACACAAATTGCCTTAAAGACGCTCTTCAATTATTTAAGAAAGAATGAGTGACAAAATGTTCACGTAAAGCCCGTACATCAGATATATAAATATCAAGACTTTATTTCTGCAACAAATTTAAAAGTGTTGGTAGTGTGTTTGATATCTTTTGTGTAGAATAATTGCCTCGCGGAGTGACCACCTTCCACTGTTCACCTTGTGACGTAACAATGTGTGTTCCTGGTGATATTAGATAATTCATGAAGAACCTTTAAATTCTCTTTTACCATCCCTTCGAAAGCTTCACTGAACTTGTAATTATAAAGGTTAAACACGGTTATTATATTTGCTTTCGGAAACAAGTGTAATGTGTGGGCATTGTAAGGTAAGTTAAATAGTGTTCGCACAATTTTTTTCTGAAGTATATGTATCTTCTCCAGATTTGTACGTGATGTGGTACTCCACATGAGCAGACAGCAATAAAGTGCAGAAACAATCGGGTGTTATAAACAAGAACCTTGATCTTGTAAGGTAAAAGAGGTCTCAACCGCACCATCATGCCAACTACACGAGATAATTTGCTCAATATCGATTCTATGTGCATGCCCCAAAGCATATTTTGTGGGAAAATAACTCGAAGTATTTTAAAACTATCTACAATTTCTATGTTTACATCATCATAAACGAGGTTGATGGAAGTGATTATTTGCTTAGATTTGGGCCTAAAGATTGCTGCTTTTGTCTTGTTTATATTGATTTGTGGATAGTTTTGTTTTGACCATACATGAAGAATTTTCAGAGCAGTGTTAGCTTTATTCTGAAGGCTACTAGAGTCAGGTGATGAAAAAATTGGAGGACGCTTAAGCTTCGCCTTCAAGAGTGGGACGCGACAGCGTTCCCGTCGACCCGCCAAGGGGTATAAGACAATGCGCTACGGCACAGCAATCACTTACGATGCGCCCCGCATCGGACTTAGCGCCCACCTATCACGCGGTGAGCGTCGAGCAACGCAGCGTTGGGCGCGGCAACGAAACGTGCGCCTGAGCGAACGAAACGAACCAAAGAACTCGGTGTCTCGGAGGGGAAACGATCTACGCCAGCCAAACGTCGTGATCGGCACGGGCAGAGAGATAGATAGTAATCTAAACCGGAAGCACGGCGAAGCGTCGTCAGGGGAGAGGGAGTCCCGCGACGCGCCTGGCAGCGGTCCCAATGCGCGCGCGGCGCGCCTCCTGTCGGGGCAGCGCCGTACATTGAGAGGAGGGGGTCTTCTGTGTTTGCCGCAAGATGGCTCTGCGTGTGCGGAAAGCGCAGAAGAAATGCAGCGGAAACGCACTTCGCAACTCGTGTAATTGTGACTTCTGTACGTTACATGTTCATAATTACCGATATACACCGCAGTATAACTTTCCACGGCTCGTTTCGAAGGCAACACCGCATTCACTAGAGGCGCGTTTGCACCGCTTGGAAGCATCGAACTCGTGGCTGAGTGGTAGCGTCTCCGTCTCACACTCCGGAGACCTGGGTTCGATTCCCACCGGGCCAATCTTGGAAGTTGCTTTTTATTTATGAAGCGCCTGCCGTGATTTATCGCTCACGGTCAACGCCGCCGACGCCGACACCCGACGCCGACGACACCGGCTTTTCTGCGACACGAGCTCCTTAACGCTATCGCGTTAAAAATTATACTGGCGTCGTCTGCGTACATTACGTATTTCGCAGCTTTATAGATATTTACTATGTCATTTATATATACAAAAATTGGAGGACGCTTAAGCTTCGCCTTCAAGAGTGGGACGCGACAGCGTTCCCGTCGACCCGCCAAGGGGTATAAGACAATGCGCTACGGCACAGCAATCACTTACGATGCGCCCCGCATCGGACTTAGCGCCCACCTATCACGCGGTGAGCGTCGAGCAACGCAGCGTTGGGCGCGGCAACGAAACGTGCGCCTGAGCGAACGAAACGAACCAAAGAACTCGGTGTCTCGGAGGGGAAACGATCTACGCCAGCCAAACGTCGTGATCGGCACGGGCAGAGAGATAGATAGTAATCTAAACCGGAAGCACGGCGAAGCGTCGTCAGGGGAGAGGGAGTCCCGCGACGCGCCTGGCAGCGGTCCCAATGCGCGCGCGGCGCGCCTCCTGTCGGGGCAGCGCCGTACATTGAGAGGAGGGGGTCTTCTGTGTTTGCCGCAAGATGGCTCTGCGTGTGCGGAAAGCGCAGAAGAAATGCAGCGGAAACGCACTTCGCAACTCGTGTAATTGTGACTTCTGTACGTTACATGTTCATAATTACCGATATACACCGCAGTATAACTTTCCACGGCTCGTTTCGAAGGCAACACCGCATTCACTAGAGGCGCGTTTGCACCGCTTGGAAGCATCGAACTCGTGGCTGAGTGGTAGCGTCTCCGTCTCACACTCCGGAGACCTGGGTTCGATTCCCACCGGGCCAATCTTGGAAGTTGCTTTTTATTTATGAAGCGCCTGCCGTGATTTATCGCTCACGGTCAACGCCGCCGACGCCGACACCCGACGCCGACGACACCGGCTTTTCTGCGACACGAGCTCCTTAACGCTATCGCGTTAATAAGCAGGAACGGGCCAAGGATTCTACCCTGAGGAACGCCTCTGGTGATATATATTAAATTTGAGTGGCTATTATTTATTTCCACCTATTGATAGCGATTATCAAGATAAGATTTTATAAGGCTTACACAGTGCCCTCGAATACCGTAGGTTTCAAGCTTATCATGTAGAACACAGTGAAGAGTGGAATCAAAGGCTTTAGTAAAATTATTATAAATACAAAAGACAATCTTACTAATTTCAAATTGCGATAAAATGAATTCCTTTTGATGGAGTAGTGCTAATTCGGTAGACCGTCGTTTCCTAAATCCAAACTGGGATGGAGAAATTAGGCTGTGCTTGTCAAAATAATTTCGAAACCTGCATTAGTATTAGTTTTTCTAGCCCTTGCGAAAAAGACAGGTAATATAGAAATGGGCCTGTAATACTTAATATCATTAACATCATCTGTTTTGAACCATAGCGAAACTCTGGCTATTTGCATCCGTTTATGAAATATAGCGCTTGACAAAGACATATGAAAATATAGGTAATGTACGGAGAAATGATATCAAGCACGTACTTCATAGCGCGAACCTGCATGTCTTCTGCCTCGCAACTTGAGCTATCTATTAGTAGAAGGAAAACTGACTCATGTCACCTCATGCTCAGTAAAGCGGTGAAGAAAGAGTGAAGATGAATTTCCGCTTGGCATCAATTCAATAATATCAGGCGACGCACTACCACCAGAAAAAGTTAAAAAGTAATCATTAAAAACATTTGCAAGGGCACTTCCCGATACTTCGTTTCCACCAAGTAATCGAGTTTGTATTCGCGGAGCTGACTTTCAATGATTTAAGACATCATTTAGCTTTTTCCATAAGACAGGTTTGTTCACACAACCCTCGAATTCGGCATGAATATAGGACTTCCTATCCAACTTTAGTTCCTTATTTAGCTTATTTCTGTATGACTTGCATTCCTTTAATGTACTTGGATCCTTAGACTTTTAATGTACTTGGATCCTTAGACTTGATGAACTTGTGATAGAGCTCATTTTTATAATGAATTTGTTTTAGCAATTCGGGGGTTATCCACAGCTTCCCTACTTTTTTGCCGAGCCTGAGCTTTTTTTGCAGGAAAATCACTCTTATATATTCGAGAAACTTCATCAATAAGCTTGCTATACGCGATTTCAACGTTATCGATTTCTAAAATTTGTTTAAGGTCACACCGTAGTAGGTCATCTCTGAAGCTATTTAGACGTGTTCGAGCAATACTTTGAAAAAGTATATACTCATGCTTCCTGTTCTTTCTAAAGTTGTGGTTTCTTAATAAGAAAAATATTGGAAGGTGATCACTAAGATCGTGTGACATCACCCGGCAGTAGTATTTTCAGTGTCAGCATTTGTAATGAGCAAGTCCAACAATGTTTCACTTTGGATTTTAATCCTTATTGGCGAAAGAAAGAACTTTTCATAAACATTTGGAGTTAAAATATTTAACACAGACTTTTGCGGTAAAGAAGTGGTCAGCATGTCGATATTGAAATTAGAAGTGGACACCAAGTAATCGCAATTTTCTACAGTAAAATACAGCAGCTGTTCATGAAAAGAAAGAAACTGAAGAAGATTTCCATTTGGTAGCCTCTAGCAAAGATAAAATATGTACTCAATTGCACGAACTGTTACCATTTCAAAATCTTCGCAACAAACACAAAAGTCGGGAAGCAATTCACAACTTACATGCTCTTTCAACGATAGCAAAACACCCCCGCCGCGGCGGTTTGTTCGGTTCACGCAAAGCGATTGATAAGGTCTAAACTTAGGCACGTAACGACCATTTCTGCACCAAGTTTCACTGAGCATTACAGCATCAAACAAAAATGAAAACCATTGATAAAGTCATCTGTATCTGTTTCTTTGTTTTAGAGCGAACGAGCATTAAGGTGAAGACACTTTAATCAACCAGGATGTTGATTTGAGACAAGATTATCTACTTCATGCGGAAAGTAGCCAGTATGAGTAGCTATATTTAAGCGGGAAAGATCAAACTCGGTACGCTTACAAGAGAGCCGGCTCAGGAAGGAAAGTCTGATCTGTCACGCACTATAACTTGTTTTGGCAAGCAAAACAAGTTATACAGATACTAGGTGGCATTGGTTGGTTTCACGAGGTCCAACGGCGCGTATCGTGTTGAGCTAGGTCTAGCGCACCCGTTGTCGCTGAGTGGGTAAAAAAAAAGCTGTTGAATTTGTCTGATACGCAGTAAATATCGCAGTTCTACGACCGCGATCTAGAAGCTCAATTGCGATGCACGGTTCCTGATTGACCGGATCCGGACCGAACAAATTCTCGATTCGAAGTGCTCTTGAAGCAACACTGCGATCGACTGCGATCGGAAGTGCTCGTGTGACGCCGGTAATAAAGAATATACAGCTTCGACGCATGTCTTGGAATCGATGTGAAACGAGGCGTACGTGAAGTGCTTAATCCAATGCTACAAATATGCCCATTACAGCGCTGCGTCTTTCGCGTAAAAAGAAACCGGTACTCGCGCACACCCGTGCTATACACAATGTGAGACACGCGGCAATCATGTCAAGCAGCTAGTTGTCGTTGGCACCATTGAAATATACCTGCCATATGTGGTCTAATCAATACAGCAATATATATATATAGCTGTGGCCTAGTGGTGTAGTATTGGGCTGTTGTGCTTGGTTACCGAGGTTTGATCCCACCTTCAGGTACGTAATTAGCTTTTTTTTTAATATGAGCTACATTCGTAAAGACAACCGCACCCAGCAGCCATGGTCAGGAAAGTCCAGGAAGGTTCGCAAAAAAGCTTCGCTTTTTAACTGGAGGCACGGTCCCGCAGCGAGCACAGGACACAGGTGATATGAACGCCGTACTGAATGTTGCGCACTTACCGCATGCCTTTTGGCCGGAACTGTCCACGTGGCCACATTGCTTGCAAATAGTGGCACGCAGCAGTAAGTGGACATGCTTCTTTTCAGTGCACCTAGGAAAGCTGCATAAACTGCGGGACATTAAAGCGCGGGGCGGAGCAGGAGACCGGCTTTAAGTCTGCCCGAGTCTGTCCCTCACAATGGCAGTTTAAAACCAGGATTGCGCGAGTTGTAGCACAGGCATGTCGGCATTACGCAAATAACCTGTATATGCGACAGGAAATATGGAACTGAATATCATGAGCGGTTCTTCTAAACAAATGAACTCTGTACGGCGTTTTTTCTCTAATTTTACAGAATTATTTACCGTTCGAAGCACAGTTTTTACTTTCCAGATCAGCCTGTATAGGCCGCCCAACGTGCAGGAAAATGACCATATGTAACAAGATTGATATAACCGACGTTGCCTTTTGCAAGTGTAACTGGCTGTGCAGAACTTCTGACACATTTGGTCATTTGCGCGCAGACAGATGTCCCTCATGAGTTTTTTACTTTTCCTTTCGGGCTCTCAAAAACTAAGTTTTCTGAAATCTCAAAAATGTTCGTGCTCAAAAACTTAATTAAAACTGCACGTTTCATATGGAGCTATGTTGCAGCTGTTTGCAGCAGCAGCTGTCGTCGTCGCCGTCGCCATCATCTTCTTCGTCATCATCATCATCATGTTGAGGTATACTGTAGGACCAAGGGCACTTCCAAGCAATTATTGGTTGAAGGCATTACTAAAAATCAAGAACTATAACTTGATAAAATCTGATGGAACGCCGCACGTTGCCATGTAAAGTGCATGGAACCATTGTATACAGAAAGTGTTCAATGTACCCGCAGCTTAAAGTCCATGGTCCTTTCTTTTTTACAGCTTGGGAGAACGGGCAATACAAAACAAGTAACGTACTCAAACTCGTACACCCTCACAGAAGAGGTAAGGTTAACATAAGCTGTCAGCCCAAAAGGAGCAAAATTTCGTGGGGTTTCGTAGTTTATTGATTTCATCGCTGACCGCGCCTTTCGTGCTTTTCGCTTTGTGCCGAGTTACATACCAACTCGTACTTTCCCATGTCAGCAGCATCTTGCAGACTCATCTACCGTGTGCAGCATCCTTTCTTGCATGGGTTCGGAAATTACCCGCCCCCGCCCACTTTTCGTGCGCCCTCTTCTCACTCCTGCCTTCAACAGTTCCTTTCCGGTCACACTCACGATTCCCGCTATTATACCTAAGCTCCCTTCGTTGAGCCCTTCTGTTTTTTTTTTAATCCTCATTCTGTTGTACTTCTCATTATAGCGCGTTGCCTTACAAAGTTCTTTACTTCCTTTCGCGACCGTGAGGACGTACATAGACTAAGTGCGGCGCTCACGTGGGAGATCCTGGTCCCCGGAGAAATCACTCGCCTTACCCGAGAGTCCGGCGCGAAGACTTTGCGCGCACGTCAAACATCTTCGTACAACACAAAGCCAAGGCACGTCACTCTGCTACGCACTCCGAGTATGCTTTCTTTTTTATTATAAATAAACGAAAGTGTGCTGTTACTGGTAAAAAGCGAGCCACGCCAAGCGTGCAAGAAAAGCAGTTTTGAACTTTTAACAAAATTATGCTATTCAATTACTCGTCAGCTAATACTGTACATGAAAGGAAGAACAACATTTATGCATGGCTGCTTTCTAAGCGAATATTTAGGTTAATGTTCTCTTTTTTTACATTTGGTCCCGCGCGGCCGCACGCAGACAGTGCGCCCTCCTCTCTGGGCCTCGTGTCTAGGATATTTTTGAGTGGGGCTGGAGTCTTGTTTTCTTTTTAGAGCGCAGCTCTTTGGCGTCCGTTCCTGGGTTTCGCGTCGTCGTCGGCGTCGTCGTCGTCGTCGTCGTCGTCGGCGTTGTCGGCGTTGTCGTCGGCCTCGTAACCAGCTCGCCTCCGCCGCCGCGCTCCGCCGCCGCGCATGCGCCGCTGCTCCGCCGCCGCGCATGCGCGCTGTCGGCTCTCCGGGCGAGGGAGGATGATGGAAGGGAGGAGGAGAGACTGTGGAGGAGGGCTGGCTACACAAATGGCTCTTTGGCGTCCGTTCCTGGGTTTCGCGTTGTCGTCGGCCTCATAACCAGCTCCGCCCCCCTTTCATCCCCCCAGCGCTAGCAGCGACCGACTGATACCGCTTTCGTGAGTCCGCTACCGCACTCACGAAAGACGTCGTGCACTTCCTGCAACTCGCATTAACCGTCCATCGATCCACACTGATGTTAGTAGTGGGGGACTTTAATGTTGACATAAAGACAAACAGCAATTTCCTAACACTTATGCGGGAGAACATCCCGTTCCTCTCGCTCGTAACGCGTCCCACGGCTGTGACAACCTCGCGAGGCACTTGTATAGATCTCGTCTTTGAGAATCAAGCATTGGTGTACCAAGTCGAACATATATCAGTCTATTTCTCCGACCACAAAGCTTCCTTCATGACTGTCAAGAACTGTTAATGGAGTCTTTGTTAAAGGAATACGTGTGAAAAATAAAAAAAAAAATTCTGTGATAGCGCATACATGTGTTGCTCGATTTCTTTGCCTCAATCTATCGAAAAGGTGAAACAGCTTATTTCCTGCGCTCAAATTTCGCATTAGGAAGTAGCGTAATCGTCGGTAATTTTTTTTTTCCTGTTTGTGTCGAATCTTCATAGCACATAGATGAGTGCCCCGTTTTGTTTTTGGTTTTTTTATGTTCAAAACTGTCTCTATTATGTACAATTATTTTTGTGCGCTGTGCGATAACCTCACTAGAAGCATTCGAGGTGTTTTCTATTTTCTACACAAAATGGAGAAGGGCGGGAGGAGGAGTGGAAGGAAAGGGCAATGGCAGGGGCGGGGCTTTCATTCTATTCTTTCACATCTCACAGCATAGAAAACGCAAAGAACTGCTGCAGTAGCACTAGCTTGCGTGCACGCTTTCTCCTTGGACGTTTAGTGCTCGTCTTTCTTTCGTATAGACAAGAGCAACAGGAAAGGACGGAAGGTTGTGTGCTGGAGTTACAAATAAGATGTGAGCGACAAGTTTGAAAGTGCTCGTGCCAGAACTTCGCGCAGAGGTCATTAATGAGAAAGCCCTTGGCGGGAATCGGTCATGAGGTAAAAGCGCTCCACCAGTGGACTCTCGCGAAAGGCGCTCATGGGAATAGCCATGACTACAAAGGCAACGGCGCTTGAGGTTAAATAATAGAAAGAAAAACAGAGGGGAGGGGGGGGTTGTGGGTGCGGAGGCAGGTTTCTTTTCCATGGCTGACGTGGAGTGTTTCGAAGAGCCTTAGGGGTTCTCCATTACCACTCTGGAGAACCCCTGAACTACTTGAGAACGAAATTTGCAAAGAAAGTGACGCTGCTGCTATCATATGACGAGTCGTAGTTGTGACGCTCATTATGCGATCGGTACCATGGCTTCGGAAGAAACTAAGTGTTCCCAGTTGCCTTATGATGTTCCCAGCGGTCGTCTATTGGGCAAGTAATTGTCGCAAAAATATCTGAGTAGCCAACAGAGTAGGGCAAAATATAGAATTGCCATCGCTTAGTATGGTCTCGTGAGCGGGTGGAAAACTAAGAAGAAAATGCTGTCAGATACCCCATACCGTTTGCATCAGTGATTATTGTCTAAGCATTAAAAATAGAGGATTCAGGACGTAAATATACTGTCTGCAGGAGAAAGTTGGCCACAAGGGCAGAGAAATAAAAAATTCCCTGTCGAATCATTTAGCAGCCCAATGAATCACTACTCGTTACTGGCCTTTCTGTAGTTATCAACGTTAGCCCACCAATAGCAATGGGCGCTTATAGCTCATTGCAAGCTCATAAGAAATCGGCTTTTAAAGCGGACCAAGAGCCTTTATTTAAAGCAAGTTGTCATGAAGACTTCTGACTTACTCTAAACGTGAAACCGAAACCCAGCACATCAGGAGTGCGCGTAACCTGCGTTTAATGGCGAAAGACACGCCACGAAAAAAACAGCAAGAAAATGCCATTGGCTAAAAATACGGGTCGCCTACGCACAGCTATGGGGAATCTGATGTCCACCGATTAAATCTCGTTTTCTGTGTTTCTTTTATCTGGATGACACGCCAGCACAGGGATCCTAGTCGATATTGCCTCGCGTACATAAGCTTGGCGCTGCGGGATATCATATGCCCCGCGCGTCACAACGGTAGGTAATTTTCAAAGCGTGCTTACGTGCGCTCCTGACGCACTCTAGGTTTCGCATACGCGGTGAAAATGAGAGAACTATTCGTGCTCTGGAGCTCTAAGTAAGGGTTTTCGATCCGTTTTAAAAGCCATTTCTGAGGTGACCACTTAGCTACAAATGTCCGATTCACCGTGGCTGCCTTACGTTAATTACTAAAGGTTAATTAGTGAATTGGGTCACTAAACGATCAGACAGAAAATATTATTTTGCCCGCACCTGTTGCTAGCGTTCTAATGCAATCATCCTTATTTAGTTTTAAATCCTGTAGGTTTAATAATTGACGACAGTCGGCGCTGAAACACTAGGAAGACGGGTAATAGTCGCAACAATAGTTGTTTTTTTCTCCCGAACTTGCGCATTGACTCCTGACAAGGCTGTTACACGGACAGACATGCGTGTTCATTTTTCTTACTTTTTATTCTTCAAACGTAAATAGAGTTCTCAGACTCACATAGATAATATCAGCAAGTTAAAATGAACCGATTTAAGTGACATGCGGTAATGCGATTTAACACGTCTAAGGATGAGTTTGTCGCTTTCTTCGCAGGAAATGCGCCATTTTCCGTTCCGAAATTTGTTGTTGTGGTTTATGCAGCGTGTCCCAACTAACGTTAGCCAAAGCCTTAGATATAAAATATCGAATATGCGAGGACGCAACCAATGGTATTCTGTCAGCATAGACGTACCGCATCAAGAGTTTTTTTTTCATGATTGAACTATCGATAATTAGTTGAGATTAATTAACGAACATTTAATCACTGCATTGAGGGCGCGAATTTTCATAGAACAGCAATAATTGTTTTTTTTAAACATCTCATCCAGTTGGTTTCAGTGTGCTATGTCCCGGATAATTATTTTTTCCGTGTTTTCCAGAAAACGCACAAATAATGGAAATAGCCGCATGGTTACCCATCCGCGCTTCGCGACGCCAGCTGTTCCGGGCCTTACTTTTTTGTTTAATGAACCGTTGGAAGTAACCCTGTCATAAACACCGGGGCCGCACGTTTTAGCTTCGCTGGTTAACCATCTGTACGGAGTGCTTGGGCGAGGATTGTTCTGTGTAGGTTCATCGCAGTATTTGTAAAAAGGTACTCGCTGAATCGCTCCAGGGTGTCATATCGCCGCTAATCGAAATGTTTCCCAGACTGCTAAAACAACAGCACCAGAGACGGTTTGAAATTCTGTGAAAATAGCGAGAATGTTAAACACACTGCATTGAGAGCCTTTCACTTTTCTGCTTTCGTTACCGGGAGAAAATGGCCGTTTTTACTGCGAAAGCAATACTGCTCGAGGTTTCCGCTCTTGGCCGTCATCGCGGAGAATCCACCATTGACCTTTAGCGTGACATATGCGTGACGTCATACCAGCTGTGGAAAAGCGGGGCCCCAACTCAGCTCGTCGCGATCGTCCCAGCGAATCCTCCATGCTGCACCTGCGCGCCGCTGCCGTGAGGGGCGCTCGCTGTATGTGACGTCATGTCAGCTGTGGAAATGCGGCCCTCCCAACTCGACTCGTCGCGATCGTCCCAGCGAATCCTCCACGCACCGCTGCCGTGGGGGAGGCGCTCCCTCTACGTGACGTCATGCCAGCTGTGGAAAAGCGGGGCCCCAACTCAGCTCGTCGCGATCGTCCCAGCGAATCCTCCATGCTGCACCTGCGCGCCGCTGCCGTGAGGGGCGCTCGCTGTATGTGACGTCATGTCAGCTGTGGACATAGAGTTACTATACTGACTCTAGAGGACAAGCTACCCATAGGGCCCATGCATTAAAATCGGGAACCGCAAGAGCGCCGCCATGTTGCTACGCGCCGAGGTTGCCAGCTCCTGAGACGCTTGCTAGACTTGGCGACAGTAGTCAGTTTTAATCCGGCAACAGTAGCAGCGTAGCAGCATGGCGTCTCGCTTGTAGTGTTGTGATGCGTGCGTGCAGCCGTGTGTTTGGGCTTTATAAGTTGGTTCTTTATTCTATGTTGCGGGACGATGTGGGTGTGGTCCATGTTGGCCGTACAGCTGGCAGTTATGCAACCGAGGGATGATCCTGTTCAAGTTTCCGGCGGTATGCGGTTTTCAGCGGTCACGCCTGTTGTAGGAGTGTCACTCGACGAGGTTACGAGCTCGAAGCTGTGGTCAGATTCCTCGTTGGTGTTCCGTAATTCTCTTCGCACGGGCGCGGTATGTTGCAAAAGCCGCTTTCGCGATCTATCGTCGCGACGATAGATCGGGTTTTTTTATTATAAGTACTGACACAGCTGTAGGGCACACGTAACCGACAAACGGAAGACTCGGAAGAGCACCCGAGATTATAATAAAGCAGGCGGTGCAGGAACTGCAGGGCACCCAAGGGACAGTGGGGGGATCAAAGCTCGAAGCAGAACGTTACATAGGCTGGTGCCGCCGAGGCAGGTGTGTGCCAGGGAGTGTTCGCACGGACAGCTCCCCTGGCACGCGCAGCAGTGCCTCGCAAGGTCAAGATACTTTAAAGGCACCTGCGCCCATGATCTTTCTTTTGCATCGGTGCAGTGAGCACGATTAACGAGAATAATATGGAGGTCATCCAGTTCAGTCGCGAATGCGTCATGGCAAATGTAGCTCGCGTCGCCTGGCGTGTGTAGTAACATCAGAGTTCATTGTATGAACTTTATGCATAATGCGCTTTGTTACGGTACCTTAACGGAATGGGTCGAGAGGACGGTGTTGGTACATTTTCTCGTACCGCCCTAATCCTATACCCCCCACTACAAACACACACATACCCCCTTTTTTATGTATACATACAATTCCTTGTCATGACGGATCATAGCCTCCTTTATTTTTGAAAAATAGAGGAGGCTATGGACCGATTGACCAGTTCAAGTTGTCAACTTGTCAGTAACTGTCATAGGAATCACTGTAATAAACACAATTCCACGATCAGATTGTTTACTTTCATATTTTGTTGTAACACTTGAGGACTACATAGAACTTTCATTTGTATATGTGAGAGAAGTATGTGGATATCACGAGCTTAAGCCAATGTGCGATACACAGACAAAGCAGCTGCTACAACATGAACTGCATTGAAGGCCACACAACACATACGTAATTAAAGGTGCAAAATATAGGGCAAAGCTTCAAATTACGTTCTGTAGCACTGCAAAGTATAACATATATTGTATGTGTACAATAAATGTTCAAAAATACAATGCATCAATGTACCATTTGCCTTCAAGTTTATTATCAAGTTCAAATTCACTGAAGTTTATTATGAGCATATGTACAACAGGAATCTACTGACACACCCGCAGTCAAGGTGGCTGTTTGAGGTGTGCTGGCTGCCTAAACGAAAGAAAAAGAAAGAAATTAGATGAATGTCGATACCAGTGCTATTGCTTCTTGCCTCTTACCTGCATTTGCCTCCACGGCCTCTTGGCTTGTGGAGTCTGTATGAGGGAGCTGCTGTGGCTAGGCGTAGGCATTGTCTAAGCAAAAAGAAAAGGCCATTCAAATGGGGAATTATGGACATAAATGCAGTTGTTATGTCTGCTTCTTGCACTCTTCTTGTCTAAAAGTTTTCCAACATAGTGTCCAGTACACACCAGCACTTTGACTGCTTCTGCTTTTTACCTGCAGGTGTTGCTGCGAGATCCTTGGTATGGCTGCGTGCAGCATTGTAACACTTGGTGGAGGCATTTGAAGTGGTAGCCAAAAATTTAAAGAATCATTCTTGTCTGCATGAATGCTTTCAATTTCTAAATGCAGTGGTAACTATCACTATTAGTGCAAGGCCCCCCACATCTATGCACCAAGTGCCATAGCTCGAAACTGAATTTTTCCTTTAGTATTTCACAAGGCGTCTGATATGTCCACATTATATGTGATGTGTTTGTTTTTATATATCCCGGTGTGGAGAGGGCATCATTAAATTGTTTTTTATTTTTGCGTGTCTTGTTTTTGGTTTATTTCTAAATTTATCAAGCAGCAGTCTCATGATGCTAAAGTGACTTATGTAATGGCAATCAGCTTTCGTATTCAGAAAAGAACGCATTTCCTGACCCATTGTTTGACATCCCCTCACTCGCATAATTTTGCAGACTATTCTACCTATATTGACTTGCTTGACCTCCACTGAAGAGTCTTGCATTTTCAAATACGACTTTTTCCTTAAAATCATTTGACACTTCTCATAATTTCTGTACCTTGGGCTTCTGATACTCTGCATTCACCATTTTTGCTTGTTTCTGACTAGAAATGTCTTCTTTAGTTTAGAGCTTAAATTTTACCTTTGGAACACATGGAAGGGCTTGCCATTGCATATCTGCATAAAAGGCAAACATGTTTCATTAAACATTTGCAAAATCCAATAGAAGGTTGATGAATGCAGCTTGCAGTGTGATATGACCGAATGGGCCATAAAAGTAACTCATCTCACTTGGTAAATTAAAGCACCTATTAGTGTGATGTACAAGATACGTTACACTAACGCGGTGGGTTCTCTTGCTTATACAGCAAAATAATCGCGCGAGAAAAAAATTATTTTTGCATACCCCTTGTACACACTGATTTAAGGAAAATGAGCTGGAGCTGTCCACATGATGTACTTATTTTACCTGCGAGTATGGTCAACAAAAATGTGTCCCAGCTGCTTAGTGGTATTCGGGATTATGTCAGTATTGCATATGTGCCTGTTGTCGAAAATAACTGAATTTTGAAAATGCTCGCAGGGATCTGATGTGCATATCTGCAGTTTATGGATACATGTAAAAGACTCAGCATCAAGTCCAAGTGAACGGTCCCACAGGCCCGGAGTCGATCATGCAAATAGATTCGCTGCACAAATTTGTGACTAGAAAAGATATTCCACATGAAACGGCATGCAAGGAAGTGTTGAAAATATTGTACAGTTAATAAAACGCCTAAGCTATTAATATGTGGGTTGATGCACTCGTTATGCCAAACGGAGGTGAGGCGTGCAGACGGGACACAAGTGTAGAGTTTTTACAAGCAAACAACACGAGCGCCGCCCACTTCTCTACTCTTGTGTCCTGTCTGCACGCCTCACCTCTGCTTTGCATAATGAATCCTACCAACTAGCTCAGCTTTCTGTCGTTCTAAGTCTCGATGCACTCGATTTCGTCCGCATTATAGGCACTCGCCTCTTGATTACTTCGTGGCACAGAAATACTCGGCACCAGGCTGTTTTTCTGTTGTGGCCTTTGTAGAAGCATGATTGTTCCAAGTGCAACAATTAAACAGATTCTTTGAGTTGCTTGTGGCTTCGCCAATACAATTCCTGTGCGCTGGTCCGCCTGTCCAGCAATTTCCTACTGAAGGGAAATCTGCGAATAAAAACACCGCTCCGCATGCATAAAAATGCTCTACTGTGACGCTTCTCAAACGATTGTGATGCACCACAAGAGCTGCCTACTCGCGTGATATTCCCAACAAGGAGATACATTCGTTTACTTACATGTGAAGGTATATGCCAGCGCACTTCGGGGCTTCGGTGGCACATAAGGCACGAGTGTGCCATAGCATCCGATGTCGACGCGCGATCGCATGTCGAACCTAAACTGTACGAAACTACTAAGCATCCAAAAAACAGATTCGAAACCGAAATTCGCGTCATCCTTTATTGCATGAATGCGCACATCGTGATTTACATAAGTCACGGACCTAGCGATTGCTTTCTGTAAACTTAATATTAACGTACCACCTTCATAAAGCCATCAGGTATGCGTTTTAGATGACAAAGCATAAGGTGACCTGTACTTGTTTTCAGCCCTTTCAATAGTAATTGCGCTGGCCACATTGACCAGTAGCGACAGGGCGGCGCCCTAGAGGTTCCCACTTTTCCGGCCCAGCTTTTCCTCTAGAGTTGTTCTACTAACTCTATGGCTGTGGAAATGCGGCCCCCCCAACTCGACTCGTCGCGATCGTCCCAGCGAATCCTCCACGCACCGCTGCCGTGGGGGAGGCGCTCCCTCTACGTGACGTCATGCCAGCTGTGGAAAAGCGGGGCCCCAACTCAGCTCGTCGCGATCGTCCCAGCGAATCCTCCACGGTATGTCGGATGATGTGTATAAGGTGAAGCTGCAACGATGTGCTGCAGCTAAGAAGCGGCGGCACGCGGAAGAAACGGATGAAGAGCGGGAACAACGTTTAGATAAACTGCGTGCATAATATGCAGCCAGGCGAATGCGTTCAACATCTCTTGATCTGGGTGCATCTACAAGTATCAGGCATGCTCTCATTGCTGACGCGAGTTTGGCGACACCTGATCGTTGACAGCAAGCCTTATGGATGCTTTACATGGCGACGAGACTGCATCTACACGTTCGATGAGCAGTATGGAACTCTACAACCTGAACATAAGATTGCTTTCGCAATCCACTAGGCTTAGCCAAGCTAAGCTTCTGCCAATCTTTTTTATAGGTCTCACAAAAAAATTATTTACCACTACAAATAACAGTTCAGCACACATTGCAGCGCAGCATATTGCACATAATGAAATTCCCTGTCCAAAAACACTCGTTGCCGAACAAAAAAATTAGGAAAAACTTAGGAATAGTGTCTGAAAAATAAATACTCAGTATACCACTGTTATTCGGATACAAAAAAAAAAAGTATCTAAGACCAGTTCATCGCTCAAGCCAATCGGTGAAGATGTTCCTGGATTTTGTGAAGCATAGGAAGCTTCATAACATATTCCACTCTCGAACAGGTAAAATCCCGGGAAATACTTTTCCAAGCCTATTACGTTTCTCAACGGCTCGACCATGAAAATAAGGTTAAAGAAATAGCCTGCAAAATTGAAGCGTTTAAAATGTCATTTTTCCCCAGAACCATAAGCCAATGGAACAAGCTACCATCGGATGTCGCAATGATTCTATCAAATGATGTATTTTCAAACTGTATACGCCCACTGAAGTAAGATAGTGTTTTTGTGTGTATGTGCGAGTATGACAGCATTCCGAGTATATGTTATGTTTTGCCTGCTTTATTTATTGGTTTTTTGTTTCCTTTTACCCCCCGCTGTAATGCCTACGGGCGCTGTGGGTATTGTGATAAATAAATAAATAAATAAATAAATAGGTGCACTCCGCACTTTTCCTACAAAACACCTGGTTTTTGTTCAACTTCGAGGTCCTCGTAACAAATTTTGCACTTCCGCCTTTTCGGAATATTCTGAGGGTGGTCCGATGACAAGTCCAAGGAATATTTCACTAGTTCGTCTAGAGTCATGCACCTCTTCCAGGACCGATCGCCCTCACCGTAGCTGGGCAACTACAAGATTGTGCATCCAAGCATATCTGTTTGCATTTTTGCAGATTGTCTTTATCACCTCTGCAGAGAAGAAGAGTGGAAACAAATTAGTCTCGGTTGTTTCTGCCAGGAACCGTTTCCGCGTCACAAGGATGCGTGTTCGGTCTGATGTACCCACTGACGATCACAAGACCAGTAGGCATCTCGACGGCACAAGCGTCTCCCACATGACTTCTGCATGCCGTTGCCGATACACGCGATCGGCCTTACAGGCACGTTCGCGCTCGCGCTGACGTTCGCGTACGGCAACCTCTTCTTCTGCAGTGCGCTGCACCCGCGGCCTACTCATGGTGACGGCCGGGAACGCATTGGGTAAGGCACGTAATGCAATGCACATATATACAGTTCTGGGTAGCGTGGCGTTCAACCATCGTTGTATTAAAGGGCCCCTCACCAGGCCACAAAGCAAACTTCAGTCATACGCTGGAAGTTGTTACGTGTCCTCTAAAAAGCTCTCTGCTGCAAGCGTTTTTCAACTATGTTCGTTAATAGCCAAGATAGAAATACTTCAGTACCGCGAACCCATGATTTCAGGAGGCGAGCTTCACCGCTAACATGGACGCTCTCTCCACTTAGCTCCACAAGCGAAATTCCTTCCCTGCGTTTTGCCATACCGGAGCTCGAGGATCGCGTGACGCGTACGTCACGGGCCCTGTCTTCATTTTTTTTTTCTCCTCGCTTTCTTTGCTGTGCGGCGCCCTGCCGCTGTCAGTGTCGCACGCGAGCTGTCGTTTAGCGCCACGCACGATTTTGCGCGCTGTGCGCGAGGACACCTAACTTGCGGTCTTAGTCAGTGCTACACGAATACTGAGGTAGACACAAGCGAATCACAGAGCATGATCCCGCACTGCAACACCGTAGAAAATGGCGTAGTTTCGGTGTCGGCGTGCGCGGCTGCGCGACGTGGGAACAAGCAGACGAACCGGAAGGATACTTCTCTTGCTGCGGTGCGAAGTAAAAGAAAGAAAAAAAGAAAGAAAAAGTCGTTTGTGCGTTTTATCATTTCTCTAAGCTTTAATTCGTCAATTCAGGATACATATTACACAAATAACAGATGCTGCCTTGAATCATTCTCGAAGTTACGTGTCACAGCGAGCGACGTCACAGTGCAAACATGTGTGCGCAGGTGCACTAGCACATGTACGTCACCTTCATTCTTGAAGCGCGGCGGCCGCGAGGAGAAGGGAAAACGGCGGTCGGTTTGAAATTTCAGGTCTTTCTGCGACGCGCAGCCATGTAATACTTTGCAGACACGATGCTTATCCTGCTATGTATGCCTGCTCTTCTCAGCTCAAAAGGACGAGACCTGGTGACCCTTTAAAAAAGAGACTTCGATTTTCCTTTTTCTAGATCCCAAGATGAGCCCATATTGCCCGTATTCAAGCTCTCTTGTTGTCTCCGATAAGCAGGGAAGCTGAGTTAATCGCGACAGGGGTGGTGTCGTGCCTAGCAGACGCAACTTGCGCTTCCAGTGAACTTTGTGCGCATGCCCTACTTTTGCTGAGCTCGCCGCTTCGCGCTGTTATAAGGCACTGACCGGCCGGCCAGTCGACGCTGGCGTGGTGCTGCGAACATAGAATAACATAGTAAACGTAAAGAACGGACCTTCCCATAGACGCCTGCAGCCGACTTTGGCTCTCAGCGCGCCTAGCAGAATCGGCGAAACGCACCAGCCTCCAAGGTGGTCGCGCATGCTGCCGAGTCTCGAATGCTTCAATTTCAGTTTCGTTTCTTGCATCTTTTTTTTGGTGACCCATTCCTTTGCTTAAACCGCGTGATTTCACGCAGGCGCTTGTGTCGCTGTTTATATGTTGTGACGACGAGCGCGCAAAGGTGTTTCACTCATGTTAGTTTCATTTAAATTGATATTTGCTGTTTCAAGCTGTAACTTAGCGCAACAATCATGCCAACTGTTGAGGAAGAACTTTGTCGCTTATGATATTGTACGTCTAGTAACTCACGCCAAAAGGTGTATTGTAAATAAATGTGCCGAGTTCCTAAAATATAAATGAACTTGCTTCACAGTCAAGAACATGAAAATAGCAGACAATAATTTATTGCAGCAAGATTGTAAGAGGCAGATACATGAAAACGGGAAGAAACAGCGAAATGCAAGTAATACGGGTGTCACACGGCGCATTTTTGATTACGATCAAGCCCAACCCGATTTGAATTTCTCAGTCACAATTGGTTCTTCTGCGCAAGCTGCGTGATGGCGCCAATATCAGTCGCGAATTTCAATCCGGATCGGACTTGTTCGCGATTGAAAGTGGTCGTGTGACATCGGTATAATGGAGAATAGTCGGAAATGAATGGCGTGATGGCAATAATTTTGCACAAGCAAAACACATAAAAGACGTGTTGCAACTATCCAGATAATGAAAACAGAAAACTGCAGATACACGACAGCAATTATATTGCTTAAAATGAGATTGTTTTAGAAGGAAAAAAAATATGACGTTTTTTCTTGTACTTCTGCGAAGAAGGGTGAATTAGGGCAGCAAAATTATGTGAATGGTAGCGTGCCGAAATAAAATGGCTGCAAAAATAATTGAGCACGCACCAAGATCTTCATCTCGAATGTGTAAGCTAGTGTGTCCGTCATTAAAGAGCTGCAATTAAGCACTTTGTGTTGGGGGTCTTCACCTGCTGTCTTCGAAGCCTTGCAATCTTCTTCTGATGCTTGGAATTTTACCCTTGAGTATGTATGATGCCCTTTGGTAGTAGCGTGTATATTGAGGAAATGGTGGAGATTCCTACAATACGTACAATAACAGAGAGAAGGTAAGCAATACTGGAGGCTTCAAAGCTATTGAATGTAGACGCTACGTTCCTTCGTATAAGCAATATTAGAGCCTGCAAAGCTTTATAATGGAGATGCTGCGTTCGTTCATGCAATGCGTATTTTTATTTATATCTTTTTGTTGTTGTTGTTAAGGAAGCACTGTTATAACGGCTAAGAAACAAGGAACTTTCTACGGTAACGGCTCCATACACAATTAAAACATGAAAACACGTATCTTCAGCCCAATGCAGAAGAGATGACAACGCTAGAGCGCACATAGCCAGCTACAAAGGTTGAGAGGGAACGCATTATTGCCATACTGCAAATATTGCACGTGTACCGCTTTAGAGGTAGCTACATTTCTTTTGCAAAAGCAGGGCACTATACTTTTTCAGCAGTGACTGCGCGTAACATAAAGCTCTCTGCCCCGAACGGCATGTGTTCATAGGCCACATTTCTTAATGAACCATTTTATTTTATTTTCTAACTGCGTCATTGTATCGAACATGCATCGCAGCTCTGACGCTGCCCCATCGCTGTTTTCGCTAGCATCACCGCTCATTGCTGCGCATAAAAAATGAATACGAAATGAAAGTCAGCGTAGCAAATGGGCAGCAGCTGCTCATGGCTGCAAGGCCGCCGTCACTCGTTCATGCGGCTAACAGTGACACAACGAAATGCGAAGAAAATAAGTCGTTAACAACGCGCAAAACAACAACCTTACCATGAAACAGCGATGAAGCGGACGCTGGCAGGAGAACCCAACAACGATGCTCAGGTGGATTTTACAGAAAGAGCCCGGCGGCGCGGTCTGACTAGGCTCCGCACATATTGGGTCATGCCCAGTGATCGTGCCGCCTGTCAAGCTGCTAGCCGCAGCCGCAGCCACAGCCGCATTTTTTCTCGATAGGCTCTACCACCTCGCGGAAGCGGCGAAGCTCCATAGCTCGGCCGCGAAACGGCTCGAGTGTCCGCTCTTGTCGTATACTATGTTACTCTATGCTGCGGACGCAAGCTGTACGCTCTTAAGCAAAATTACACCCTTTTGCCACACAACGATAATCGTCATCTGTCTTTTCCGCATTTCCTTTCTTTAACGCAGCGAGCCCGGTACTTTCCCGTAACGAACGGCATGCGCGTTATCAGGATCCCATAGCATTCCCGACAGGAAAGTAGCGGGCGCGGAGTTTTCAAGAAAGGAAACGCAAGCAAGGCAGATGACGATTATTGTTGTGTGGTAGAGATACACGCCAAAGGGTGTAACTTTGCCTAAGAGTTTAGTGTTTTACACTCTAAGAAAAGTTTACACCCTTTGGAGTGTATGTTTGCCACACAACGATAATCGTCATCTGTGTTGCCCACATTTCCTTTCTTGAAAACGCTGCGCTCGTTACTTTCCTGTCGGGAACGCTATGTCATGCTGATAACGCGCATGCCGTTCGTTACGGAAAGTATCGGGCTCGCCGCGTTAAGGAAAGGAAATGCGGAATAGACAGATGACGATTATCGTTCTGTGGCAAATATACACCCCAAAGGGTGCAACTTTTTTTTTTTTTAGAGTGTACGCAGATCTGTAAGTTGACTTTCCGGCAGTGTGTTTTCGGCGTTCTTTCTTCTTCTTTCTCCTTTTATTCCCTTTACCCCTTTCCCCAGCACAGGGTAGCCAGGTGGTACTTACACTGGCTAACCTACCTGTCTTTCCTCACCTTTGTCTCCTCCTCCTCTCCTCCACGGACGAATCACACACTCTCAAAACGGTTGCACCCATTAACGTGTATATTTGTCCCACAACGATAATCGTCATCTGTCTTGCCCGCATTTCCTTCCTTGAAAACCCGCCGTGGTTGCTCAGTGGCTATGGTGTTGGTCTGCTGAGCACGAGGCCGCGGGTTCGAATCCTGGCCACGGCGGCCGCATTTCGATGGGGGCGAAATGAGAAAACACCCGTGTACTTAGATTTAGGTGCGCGTTAAAGATCCCCAGGTGGTCGAAATTTGCGGAGTCCTTCACTACGGCGTGCCTCATAATCAGAGAGTGGTTTTGGCACGTTAAACCCCATAATTTTTTTTTTCCTATCTTGAAAACTCGGCGCTCGCTACTTTCCTGTCGAGGGTGCTGCGTCACACTGATAACGCGCATGCCGTTCGTGACTGGGAAGTACCGGGCTCGCAGCGTTAAAGAAAGGAAACGCGGGCAAGACAGATGATTATTGTTGTGGGACAAGATAAGCCACAGAGGGTTACATTTTTCGAAGAGTGCACTCTTAAGCAAATGTACACCCTTTGGGGTGTATAGTTGCCACGCAACGATAATCGTCATCTCTCTTGCTTGCGTTTGCTTTATTGAAAACACTGCGCACGCTACTTTTCTGTCGAGCATGCTTTGTCATGCTGATAACGGTTCGTGACTTGGAAGTACCGGGCTCGCCGCGTTCAAGAAAGGAAATGCGGACAAGACAGATGACTATTACTGTTGTATGGCAAAAGGGTGTAATTTTGCTTAAGAGGAAGCTTTAGCTCGTGTGCTCCTATCTAAATACATGTAAAAGGAGAATTCGTTTTTCTAGGCAACCACTGCACCAAATTTGACGGGGTTTGCTGCATTTAAAAGAAAAACTTAAAATGTAGTGACTGTTGGTTTCGAATTTTCGATTTAGGTCGTCAATTCTTTATAAAATGTTGGCAAAAATCGCAAATTTTCAGAAAACGAAACTATCAAGTTTACAACTCCGTAACTCAGCAAGAAAAAATGATATCGCAATTCTGTGAATTGTACCTGATAGCACATCTAAAGCGGACAAAATTGATATGTTACATATGAACCTCAAAAAATGGGGAAATGTGTAATTACAAGTTTTGCAGAACGCTCGTAAACAACGTAACAAATTCACGTTATATGTAAACTGACATAAGAAATTTGTCCGCTTTGAATGGTCTAATGGATGCCGTTTACATAATCGCGATATCTGTTCTTGATGCAAAGCTATTAGTTTGTAAACTTTGTGCTTCTATTTTTTTCAAACGACTGAATTTTTGAAAATCCTTTTAACAAAATTCAAGCCCTAAATCAAAATTCCACTTCCAACAGTCACTAGAATTTAACTTTTTCTCTCAAATGCAACAAATTTCATTAAAATCGGTCCAGGGGTTATCTCAGAAAAACGTTTTTGCTTTTTTACATGTATTTGAATAGGCCGCGTCGGAGTTGGGCCCAAGCTAAAGCTTCCTCTTAAGTGTACTGAGGCTTCGAAATCTTCGCTTAAAAAAGAAGGATTCATATGCTGCGGTAAAAATTATCCCTGAGATCGATGAACCCAGCGCGATGCTTGACGACTTTGAGGGATTTCAAGTCGCCATTACGTGTTGTAGTTGACCCCATAGACAAATTGCTGGCTTAAAGAAAAACTTCGCTGAAAGCTGGAAGCAGTAAAACCAACCCCCCTTTCTTCATAAGCAGAAAAAAGATGTCTGTAAGAATGAACACAAAGGAACATATTTGGCAAAGAAAGCACTTTTCTACAGCGACGCTGTATACCTCTACCGTCCAAAGAAATGTTCGTGTCGTTGAAAGCCAAAAACTCCCCATACGTGGCGATCCCGAAGATAGTGCAATACCGCCGCGACCCACGGCGGAAGTAAAGCAGGCGTTAAGCACTCCCAATACGTGGGCCAATCCCGAAGATAGTGCAATGCCGGGCCGACCCGCGGCGAATTTGAAGCAGGCGTTACATGGTCATCGTCATCATCAGCCTAATTTATGTCCACTGCAGGACGAAGGCCTCCCTCTGCCATCTCCAATTACCCCTGTCCTGCGCCAACCGATTCCAACTAGCACCCGCAAATTTGAGGAGAAGTTAGAACACAGAAGAGAGCTTGTGCAGAAAAGCAACGCGCTGATAACGCAAGCATCCGTGAGCGAGGGTGACGTAGCGTCACGGAGATGCACTCTCCCTTCACGCAACACCTGGCGTGCCAGCACGGAAGAAGGAGCCCATTCACCCACTCGGCTCCGTCGAGCTGTGCACGTGACGTGGCGTCGCAGTCAATGGGAATTTCAGTGCCATTTCGCTGCTACAGACGCCAGATTTTTCGTTATTTGATGCTCTCGCTTCAATAATAATTTACTTCCACCTCAGAACATTGTGTTGGAAGAGACAGGAAAAACAGAGGTTAACGCTTGATGAGGTTCCTGCCCGCTGGTACTGGTGTTCAAGTCAAGGTAGTCTCGAACTGCTACAGGCGCGCTTTTTGGAAACCCCGCACACTGGTAAATGCAGACCATTTGCTGAGGACAAAGCAGCCACGAAGGGCTGTGACAGTAAGGAGAACTTTCAAAATGACCCCTCCATTAAGAACGGTTCAATTTTTAGAAACTTCATATAATCAAATAGCGGCTTATGATTAGAAGGGAGAAGGAAATATTTGAAGAGGAGGCGGTAAAGGTCAAAGGTAAAGGTCATGAAGATTTGTGCAATAGGTTAGTAGGAAGGCAATTCGTCCTCTGCTGTTTTGAATTTCATCTTCGCGTG